>NW_024426119.1:15156663-15378603 GCF_017311325.1 Ursus maritimus | reverse complement strand
AAACTACCCCACCCCTGAGGATTGTGTGGGGTTGGATGACAACTGACAAGTCACTACTATCACCGTCACCATCATCATCAAGCCATGGCTGACCGAGCAGCCCCTTACACGTCTAGTACCAGGCCAGGGATTTTTTTTTTTTTTAAGATTTAATTATTTGACAGAGAGAGGGACAGCCAGCGAGAGAGGGAACACAAGCAGGGGGAGTGGGAGAGGAAGAAGCAGGCTCCCAGCAGAGGAGCCCGATGTGGGGCTCGATCCCAGAACGCCGGGATCACGCCCTGAGCCGAAGGCAGACGCTTAACGACTGCGCCACCCAGGCGCCCCGGGGCCAGAGATTTTATGTACATTCTTCCTAGTCCTCCCAACAACCCTGCAGCCTGGTCGTGTCACATCAGTGCACGGATGAGGAAGATGAAGCTCAGGGTACACAGCAGGTCCGACGTTAGACGGGTTTGAAGGGATTGAAATGAGATCCTCACCATGATCTGGTGTTTGACAACATCACTCTACAGTCTTTTTGCCTGATTATTTCCATCCACCTTGTGCCTGAACACTTCCAAGGACAAGGCACTCCTTACAACCCAGGGCAGTTCGTCTCTGGGCTTCTAGAATGCTCTTTTGTTCACTGACGCCAAAATCTACCACCTGGCAGAGTTCCCCGACTGGCCTTAAAGTTGGCCTGTTTTATTCCTGGCGAGACTGCAGGACGTGTCCAACCCCCTTTCCACACCGAGGACTCCTTGGAATATCAATACAGAGTTCCCTTCCTCCAGCTAAAAACCCTGGGTTTCTTTTTACCAGTCTTCGCTTCCAGTTCTAGAAAGGCGGAGAGGCTGTCATCTGGAGCCCTGAAGACCAGTATGCATAAAAACATCCACACCTCCTAGAAGGCTGGGATGTTATCCTTCATGTTTCTAAGGCTACTTGGAGCTGCAGTGTTTATGCAACTGCAGGCACAGGCCGCGATCAAAACCCCATCAGCACTCCTCAGCCACGCCAGACAGGTCACAGAGGAATGGACTCTCAGCGCGGAAGGGGACCCTCTTCCGAGGTTCACGATAAGCCGTCCCCAGGGAAGGAGTCGTGCGCCATCAACCTGGCTGTACTTTCAGAAACGTCAACCAAGAGCCCCGTGGCCTCGGCCCTGGATCCCAGATTACAACCCGCAGGTGGAAAACAACTCTAGACTCATGCAGAGACTGCCCAAAGAACGCCCTGGACCCTGCTGTGATCGAGGGAGAGGGGGGTCACCAGCTTCATCTAGAGGAGGTGGGACTCTTACCCGGCGGCACCCTGGTCTGGGACCTTAAGGAAATCCAAGCTCTCCGGCGTCTGGGACACTCGGTCTGAGCCGGTGGACTGTTGTCGTGGCAAGGGTGGGCGGGCCATGGAGCTGTACAGACTTTTCTGATTTAACCTCTGGTTGCCAGCAGCATGGGGATGTGGCAGAAACTGGTTTTTGAGGACTCCATTCTGATGGTATCCTAGAGAGAGGAGAAGGGGAGAAAACGGCGCTTAAATTTTCTATCTTCTGCTAAAAGGCTCTCTAAATTCATTCCATCTCTTAGCCAAGTGCAAGCTCCTTAGCTTCTCTAGGACTCCGCTTTCCTATCTGAAAATACAGAGGGCATGACTGCAAATACAGCAGGAGGAATAGAGCTAATACATTGTAAGCTGCCGAGCAAGTGCCTGGAACGTAGCAGACACTCACACGTGCTTGCTGAATCTGACATCAGAATCACCAGATGTTCAGGGTTTCAAAGCCCACATGCAAGGAAAGGTACGCTTGCAACGAGCTGGCAGGCACATTCTTCGATCTAAGAAAAACTCTGAGGTTATGATTCAAGAGGGCTGGCAGGCAGCTGTTTAAACAGCTGGACGTCCATTTTCAAGGGGTCAGCCTCAGGTGTCCCCTGCAGGAGGCCGTTGTGGGAGGCAGAGGGAGCACTCCACACAGGCAGGGAAATGTGGCCGCTGGGTGGATCGATCCAGATACAGCAAGCTCTCTTAGCCAAACAACTGTTCCTGGTCAAGATCACATTGTCTGGTAAATAATGGAATATGGTGATGGGCTCCAAGCCACAGGCCCGGGCTGAAAGGGGCATCATCACTCCATTGTGTGTACGGTCTCTTCTCTCTTCTCCCACTGACAGATCTGGGCAAGAATGAAGGAGAACAAGACTCCCCAAGGCACAGTTTGGTGAACCTACCATAACCTCTTCCAACCAAATTAAGGAAAAGAACTCTTTGGTACAGATGGGACGACCCCTAGTTTCTAAGAGGGACTAGCCAGTCAGGTTTGGCTCTGTCTTCGTCAGCTTTGATGACCTTGAGCAAGATCTGTGACCCTTCAGTGCGTCAGTTTCTTCCCGAAGGAAACAAGGAGTCTGGTGAGCCCCTACTTGCTGCCAAGGTTGTCAAGGAGAGGGGCGTGCTCTAGGGCTGGGATACTCGAAGTGGGAGGTTCACGGATGGGCCACTCGCTCTCGATAAGTTCAGAAATTAAGAATAAGCACTTAGAAAGGCTCACAGCAGTTTCATAGACATATTTCGTACCTTTTGAATCCAGTAAGAAATTTGGGCTTCTATTTTGAATGCTTTCAAAATTCCATTCTTCGAGTGATTTTTATTATATCTTACAAAAGTATGGTTTGCGATGGGTTGAAAAGAAAGAAATTAAGAAAAGAAAGAGGGAAAAACAACCACAACGGACCTGTGTTCCACACAGACAGTATGAGAAAGGCTGGTACAAGGGATTCAGGTCCAACTGCCTCATTTTATTGATGGAGAAACGGTCACGTAGAGAGGTTGGGAGCTGGGCTCAAGGTCAGGTATTTGGTCTAAGGCAACTTTGGCCAACCTAGCTGAGGCAAATGAGCTTTCCAGGTGGTCTGGCCAGGATTTGCGGGGGGGGGGGGGGGGGCAGCACATAAGCAGTAACACAATCCTACACTGGTTCTCTTCGGTTCTTTTGTGCTTGGATTTTCTTCAAGGGTGAAGGCAGAGGTGCGGAGAGAGAGCCGGGCCAGGCAGCATGGGGACTCCAGAAGAGAGGAGAATTACTTTCTTACTGCTAGGCACGGGTGTTCATAACAGCACACAACGGTGAGATTCCAGAGCCGGAGACAAAAGAAATGCTTTTCACTGCTTCCTTCAGACACGGTTACAGATAGGATTCCCTTGTCTGGGATGATCTGAGTTAAGTGTAGTCCTAAGATAACCCTTTCAGACCTAGATGCCTAAGCTTATGAAAACCAAATATTCTGGGGACAGTTTTTTATTGACTGAATTTTGTGAGTGATGGAAAAACAGTTGGTGAATTTTGAGATCGCTCTTAAAGCACTAAATGGATTTTTACAGGCAAGAAGTCTTGCATTTACTCAGGTTTGGATTTTACTGACCTGCATGCTAAAGTTTTATCATAAAAAATGAGAAATATGAAACGGAGGATCTAAAAAAATGTTTGTGTCCATTTTGTAATCCTTTTAGATATTACTTGAATTTCTGGAGCACTTGTCCTAGAGCCCATCTGACTGAAAATAAAATTTTTCGACTTATTCATTAAGGTATTACCTAGTTGCAAAATCTCCTCGTGATGTTTGGCTGGCTCTGAGTAGGGGTGTCGCGGGTATAGGACGCATCCTATAACCGCAAAGCTGACAACACTCCGGTTGCCATGGACAAGGAACTCCTTTTTTCTCTTACTGATGTAAGAAGCCTTTCCTCAGGGAGCAATACTGCTAGGTAATGAAATCCAGATCGTTAACTCAGCCACGGTTCAGTCTCACAAGCCCACACTTTTCCTGCGTTGCGGGGTCACTAGCAGGGCCATTGTGTTGGTAGGAGTGTATCTGGCACCGGAATGGCTCACGGCTGGCTGATACGTGTGCATTCATTTGCTCCGGGGTTTCTTCCCAAATACGTTTTCCAGGTTACGGGGTCCCGAGTAGCGGTCCTGCTCCACGGCGCATGCTCGGCTTACCTGGCGGGGGAGGGGCAGCTCTCATTGGGTAGTTGGCATTGTGCGTCCCACTGGAGTAACTTCTGTTCTGAGCTGTGTTCCTTCTGGTGGGACCTGAAATAAACAAGCGAGACGAAGTCGTCAAAATCAGTGCCACTGGCTGGTTTTAGGGCTTCTGCTGGTGTTTTGCTTATGGGAAGCCTGGGCGAGGTGTGCAACCCGGGGTCCAGCCGGATGTGCAGGGGCGGCTGGCGGTGCAGGAGGGATGCTTGAAGGGGGGACTGTCTCGGGAGCTCTCGGGCCGGAGTGGCCGGAAGATACGTCCACGGAACGATGGTGTTTGGAATGTTAGAGACCACGGCTTTACAAAGAGATATTCACACTCTTACAAAAGAGTTTCTATTTTTGTAGGCTTTCAAAAGAAAAACTGGGGGCATTTTCCCGGTTCGCGCTCGTGTTCTAACACGCGCAGAGAGGCGCGTCACGGTCACGGGCGTGCAGCGTGTTTCAGCACTCGCCGCCCCTCCGCTTCGCTCAAGAGCCTTTCCTGCAGGAGCTTGCATCCTATCTTCAGTTAAACACAGACCACAAAGGCTGGAAGCCGACTTGTCCCCTTGACACAGACACGAGGGGTTAGAAAGCAAGCCGGTGCTACCGGGAGCATCACTGCCGGCCGGAATGAGGACGGGGCGGCAGGCGCTCTGCGGGGCGGGGGACGTCTCTGCAGAGACAGGTGTACTGCAAAGGAAACTAATAAATAAGGTCTCAGGGAGGACACGAAGGAGGGTAGGATTAATCCAGCTGGAAGAGGGTACAGAGGGAATTCCTTCTGGGCTGAGGAAATGAGAAGAGCAGGGACTCACAAGGCATGAATGACACAAAACGAAGGAGCTGGGTCCCGGGGTCTTGGGGTCTGGGGCAGGGGGAAGCGGCCTGCTGAGGGATGCCCTGGTTGTCCGCCCCGCAGATGTGTGCACGCCCCGTGAGCACCAGGTGAGAAGCGAGTCTGGCACGGAGCAGGGTGGCGGAGGGCAGGGACACTTACGGGAGTTCTTGGGCAGCCCCGGTCCGATGCTGACCTGCAGCACTTTGTTACTGGGCTTCAGGATGGCCAGGTCACCAAAGCCTTGGTGGAACTGCACTTGCCGGGAGCCCCCTGCACTCCAGGGACCCCAGTTCTCCTTTTTCAACTTGAGTTCAAGCCTGCGACAACGACATTTGTTGGTAACGGGCAGAGATGCAACAGTGAGAAAGTGGCGCTTAAATACCCCAGCGTGGACATCTGCTGCCGGGCAAGCATGCGGCAGAACGAGGCCCGCCCAGATAGATGGAGCCACCGGCCCTCGGTGAGCCACTGACCCCAGAGGCAGGGGCACGTGGGGCCCAGCGCCTGGGAGAAACCGGCTGGTGAGGGAGGCAGGCCATTACAGGTACCGGTGTCACTCCAGGTGAACGCAGGTGTGCCTGCCCACGGGACAGCAGGAAGGGGACAATTCCCAGGCCACACCTACTATGATGTGTCACTGTGCCACTCTGATTTCCCTCAGTCGTGTTCGGAGAGAACTGAGAGATGCCAGACACAAGATAGCCCACGTCTCCCCAGCACGGAAAGTGGTTATTATTTAATTAAATTCCCTTCCACACTAGTAACCAAAATCCAAATAGAAGGGAAGTTTACTCACAACTCCAAAACTACCCAGCCAGTTTTATTTTTCAGACTGCCTATATGTCTACATGACACAATTCCATATTCTGCTCTTTTAACTTGTATTTTCTTATGCCATATGACAGAAAAATCCTCATTTTAAGTAGCTGTCCATACTACTTCACAGAAACTCAAAGTGGCCCTTCCATGTCTGTAACACCCATCAGGACTGTCTCCTGCAGGCCCCAGGACTGTCTGGGGTAAGCAGCGGCATGCAGGGCTGGGCTTCCCTGACACCCCTGCAGTGGTCAGACCCCTGCTCCACCCCACAGGCTTCCCGCCTTCTCAGCCTGGACTGCAGTGGGGAGATCAAGCTTTACGCAGAATGTGGGGCCCCAGGTCCCCACTTACGTATTGCTAAATTTCAGAGGTAGTTGCTTCTGGGTTTTCTCCTCATAACGCTTTGCTAAGAGGCTCAAGAATTCAGTTTTGAAGACGGACTCAAGCAAACTGTCATACTCTTGTTCATGAAGAATGAAGATGTCATCCTGCATAGTACTGAGAAGAGATTGGAAAGACTTAATGAAAGTTGCACTTCTGTTTATTCCATTTTTTTCTCTCTCTTTTTTTTTTTTTTTTTTACCTCCTGTAAGATATCACTAGGTTTCTACAATCTTTCTACAAATGACAACCTTTAGGACAAAACGCAACAATGAATGACATAATATAATTGCTGAAATCTGCTTCTGAAGCAAGTTTTTAACCCACCAAAAGCATAATCAAAATCAATCTCCGAAGTGACTTCTAAAATCAGGAATTTAAGGATAATTTAGTCCATATTAAAAAGAAAAAAAAACCCCACTTTTAAATTCAAATTCTATGTTCTTAAGATCACAAAAATCCGAACTGTTACGAATAGAATGTGACCGAAAATCAACAATCCCACAATAGTGCCACGTTGGTAGAATTTACAGTACAGTTGTAGCTATTGTAATAAATCCTAAACTTGAAGAATCGTAATTTAGTTATCAACAGGGAAGACAACGTCCTGGGCTTTGTACACACTTATTAGGAGTCTTTGGGTATTCGGGGCTCTGCTTAAGCTGCGAGCCACGGGCTACTGAATGCACAAACACACCAAACCACAGAGAGAGACAAGACAGGTAGGCCGACAGCGAGCAAGCACGAGTTTCGCCGTCGAGCTACTGAATTTCGTGGGGCGGGGAAAGAACACACCACTGCGGGAACTGCGTGCCTGGATAGGGTAGGGCTGGGGTGGGGGGCAAACTCGGGCCTGGAGGGAGGGCACGTGAGGAGCTGCAGGAGAACGGAAGAGGCCAAGGCAAACCCAGTCCTGGGGAAAATGCTTCGTGGTAGAGGGGACTGATTAGACTACGTTCCATGTCCAGGCCCAGCTAGACGTCGTGGAAATGACAACATGCATGTAACTGAGACCTCGTATTCCCTATTAGATGCATAGTTCAGTTGAAAGAGGCCACCCACCCCAAAGCTTTTATAATACACACGCTTACAACGACCTCCAAGTACCACCGTCAAATATCTAAGAACATTTCATTAGGGATGGTGTTTTTCCAGGTATGAAAAACAAAGTAAACCTGCTTCAACGAGCTGGCCACAGTAATGTTTTAATCCCCCCAAGCGCAGGAAATGCCAACAACGTGGTCTTTTTTTCCTTTTAGTAACCAGAGCTGAGCTGTATCACACAGGAGCTGTGCCTGCTCTCGGGGCCCCCGGTACCGGCAGGTGACCATGCTGTCACCAAGCCAGACTGGAAGGCAAGTACGGGGGACGAGGACACAGAGAAGCTTCGAGAGGAAGGATTCTTCTTCCACATAGACTTTGATCCATTTAAACTGCAACTCCTGTGGTCTCTCTCTTCAATCCCACAAGTATGATGAGGTTGGGTTGGACCAGAGAGGTCTCCCTTGGGCAGAGCCTTCGTGGCTTGTCAGGAACCTTCTCTCTGGGCTGAGGCAGGGAGCTCATGACCTGTACCTGATTGAGCCATAGCGTCTCTCCCTGAAGCCTCAGCCCCTCAGTCTTCCTACAGGAAAGGAGCTTGGTAATCCACAGGAGAAGGTCGAAGGGAGGACCACCACGCAGCCAGGACTGAAAGGCACAGAACGGCAGCACAAACCACAGGGGAGGGAGCTTGGCCTTTCACTGCCTGCTGCCTTTACATGGGTATGCCCAAGACTAGTTCTTTTTTTTTTTTTTTTTAAGATTTTATTCATTTATTTGACAGAGAGAGAGAGAGACAGTGAGAGAGGGAACACAAGCAGGGGGAGTGGGAGAGGAAGAAGCAGGCTCCCAGCGGAGTATGGAGCCCGATGCGGGGCTCGATCCCAGTACCCTGGGATCACGCCCTGAGCCGAAGGCAGATGCTTAACGACTGAGCCACCCAGGCGCCCACCCCCCCCAAGAGTTCTTCTTGCATGTGAAGTCAGAATACTTCACAGGCATGTTTGAACACATGATGGCCATCTGCATGGAACACTCGGTTATTACTATCACCTCAAGAGTTTGTTTTCAAACTTCCCTCCGTCACAACTAGTTTCCTGTACACTCTTGTTATAATTGGGATATAGGTTTTTCCATCGTGGTGAAGACCGTGGCAACTGGTGGTTTAAACAACCCTGCCTTTTTATCTCTTGTTACTCCACGGAAGGTGCCAAAGCAATTCAGGGCCAACATGACCCTGCTACAGCGCCTGGGAGCCAGGCATCTGCACTTTCCTTTTCCAAGTACGACCAGGAAGTTGTACGAGTCACTTCTGCTCACACCCCATTGGCCAGCACTGTGTCACATGGTTACCCCTAGCTTGCAAGGAAGCCTGGGAAATGCAGTCTTTGGGTTGGCCAGTCAGCTCTTCATGTGCAAAGGAGAGAACAGGTCTTGCAGGACAGCTCACAATCTCTACTACACCTCCTTGTTCATGAACTGTTCCAAACTAGGAACTGGAATCTTTTCTGAAAGTCTGAGAATGCACCTCGGAGGGTGTAGCCACAAAGCTGTTATCATCTTCCTGTTCCTAGGCAGATGAAAATTCTGGAATTATCTTAATCGCTTCAACTCTAGCACTTCAGAACTCCCAACAAAGGTACTTATGTAGAAGTCACTTGGAATGAATGAAATAAAATCCAGGCATCCTCAATCCCGGCCCAGGGGTAAGAAGACTGTTGCATGAGGAAGACAGCGTAAGCAATAGGAAGAGAGTAAAACAAGCCGCCCCACTTTCAGTGTGTGGGGTGAGGAACCAAACTCCTGTTTTAGCTGCTTGACACAGAGCGCTCCTGGGCGTTCTGGATGTGCCTGTCTGCCCGGCTGTACTTCAGGCGGGACAGTGCTTATTCAGCAGGGCTAAGTGAACCCAAGCAAGTAACCTTGAGTAGTCTAATGTCCTGAGATTTATTAGGAGTTTCGTGACCATAAAGAAAAAGAAAAAGCAGGCCAAAACTTCAGGGTCAATTATCAGCAGGAGTCTGGAAATGAGAAAAAGTGTTTGGACACTTTGACTTCGACCATCAAATTCAAAATCCCCTCCCTCCGGTGACCCAGGCATGGCAGTCGGTGCAGCTATCCCCGGCCAGGCCAGTTTCAGTTCATTTGCCTCTCCTCAGCCCATGCTCCAGGGTCGGAAAACAAAGCTTTTACATTTATTTATTCTAAAAACTCAGACTTATCTTTGGACCTCACCCCTGTCTTATTCATATGCTCAGGCTACAATTCCTTACAGATGTTCGATGCACTGCCCCGTGTTGAAAGATCCTTTACTAGTCCCTGGTTTGGCTCTCCACTTGATTTTTATCCCCTCATCTTTGTGGCTTATCGTTGTACTGTTGACAACACTAGAAAATCTTGTTTCACTCCCTTAACCAATGTCTTTTTCACAAAAATGTTAGCTACAAAACACCGAGTAAAGACTTAAAGGAGGTTTTTTTTCTCCTTAAGCTGAAAAGGCAATTTCCAAGGCCAGCCCTGCCTGTATTTAAATCTTTACACAATTTTCTTCCTAATTATGAAATATGCTTCTTTTAGCAAACTGGAAAGTACAGGGGTGGTTAAAGAAGAAACTAAACCTTACCCAGAATTCTAGCATTCAGAGAAACCAACAGCACCAGCTTGGGTCCTACCTGACTTCTCTGGGACTGCAGATCATGCTGGGTCCGGCCTCAACACTGGCCCCCTAGGGAAGGAGGGGAGATGGCTCATTCCCGCCTTTTGTATCCCAGGAGTACCCTGTATGGCACCTGGCTACTGAGATGTCTGCTCCCCCTTTCAGAAGGACAGGGAGCTCCTTGAGGCAGTGTTCTCATTCACCTTTGAATCCCAGAGCTGAACAGAAAATGTGGACAGTCTGCAGGTTCCCAAAGTTCAAAGGTCACATCAGGTAAAGATTTCAGTAATGCTTCAGGTCAGCTGAGCAGTGGCAAGCAGGCTGTTCTTACTGCCACATTTAGGCCACTGCGCAGGGGAGCGTCTGGGCAAGAATGCTATGACCAGGGGAGCACCTGCCTGAGGTCCTCTTACAGGTTGCTTCTCCCATCGCATGTAAGTATTGGAAAATCTACCGACCCAGACAGGCAGCCATGTGCTTTTGGGTCTCGGGCCTCTGGTGGTCAGCTGTTGGAATGACAAGGACTGTTAGAAGCCTCACTGGACAGAACCCCGAGTAGGAGATGGGATGGTACCACTCTCATCACCTACAATGCGAGAACAAAGAACACAGGCTCTTACACCTGGGGCCGCTGTGCCAGCAAACTGAGTGTTTCGAATAAGAGCAAAGCCAGCTGAGTACGTGGTCAAGAAGCAGCTCCTGAAGGATCCTTCAGAAACTGACAGCCATTGGCCTACGTGAGCAGACACCCCAAGGCCCGGAAACCCAGTGTCTCACCTACATGTTGCTGTGCCATCCCGATTTCTTTTTTTATTTTTAAAAGATTTTATTTATTTGTCAGAGAGAGAGAGAAAGAGAAAGCACAAGCAAGGGGAGCAGCAGGCAGAGGGAGAAGCAGGCTCCGCCCTGAGCAAGGAGCCCGATGTGGGACTCAGTCCCAGGACCCTGAGATCATGACCTGAGTGAAGGCAGATGCTTTACTGACTGAGCCACCCAGGCGCCCCCCTCTTTTTTTTAAGATTTTTTTTCAGTAATCCCTACACCCAACGTAGGGCTCGAACTCACAACCCTGAGATCAAGAGTCACATGCTCTACCCGCTGAGCCAGCCAGGTGTCCCAGACAAAGCCTCTTTAGGAAAAAATAACCGCCATACCATGATCACACCTCCAGAAATCAATGCTAAATCCTTCATATTAAGTAGTCGCGCTCTCATCCCAAACTGTCATTTGGTTGTTTTCGCGCGGTTGGCTGGATTGGGAGCCGCAAGCCCGTTCTGCTTTCACAGTGACTGTAAGGGCTCAAGGTGGCCCAGACCGAGCCTGCGGGCACTTGGATGGTCTCTACTAGAAGCAGCCACCGGGCAAGCGTTCCAGCCAGGAGTCAAGCACGACGCCTCAGTCTTCAACGAACACACACGTGATACAACTTTTCCCCTGAATTTCGACTGTTAAAATCCTTCTCTGTACCAGTATTGAAGCATTTTGAGAGCGTGTGTGTGTACAAACACGCACACACACACACACACACACACACACACACACACACACACGTTTGGTGGCCCGGTAGCAGTTTCTGCTCTGGGTTTGAACCTGGCCGTACCGTCACCCATTCGGTTGCATTCCTCACTTGGTTTAGATTCCTGGCCGAACCCAGCGGAAGGAGGAAATGAGGGAACAGTGTGTCACACTCGGCGAGTGTGAGGCCCTGTAACATGCACAGATCACAAGTGACAGTGACTCAGACTCCTTTCTTTCCGGAGAGCCAGAGTAACTTTTAGGCTAAGTACCTCCTTTTATTACATCCACTAATAAGGAAAGGCCATAAGGGAGCAACGTCCAGACCGTGACTACTCGAGAGGAGGCAGAGGAAGGTGGTTTGGCCGTGAGACACTGTGTCCCCAGAGGCTGTGAGAGAAGACAAGACAAAAGGAAAAAAATTGGAGTGGGGAAATCCCACACACCTTGATAAATCTCAAGGACTAGACAAAGAAGATAGTGTCGAAGTGGCTGATACGAACGCAGACGTATGATTATTTGTGATCAAGGACTGCTTGAGCGGTCTGCAGGCTAAAGACAGGCCTGGGCAATAATAACAGGAAGAATCATCAGCACTCCGGGAGTAACGAGCACATATGCCCCGGAGCTAGGATTCCCTGCCGTTCAGCCACGGCTCCTGTCAAGAGTACACGGCGTGTTTCGGCTAACCCCGCTTAGCCCAGGTGTAGCTGGTCCCCATGCGAGAAAACAAGCAGCCTCCAGTGGGGTTCCTCGGAACAATGAGGGCAGCCTCAGAGCCCAGCTAGCCAGGAAGTGTGGCCAGCAGGCTGCGCAGCTCGGGTTGTGACCCAGCCGGTGACCTGAATGCTCAGACAGACCTTCCGAACACGGGACTGTGCCCAGAGCTCTTCCCTGAAACCCACAGCACTGACCGCCCCCCCCACCCCGCCCCGACGTGGGGCCGTGAGAATGGCTGCTGATGGACTCGTCTGCTTACAAGTGTTTTAAACACTTAACCTCACAGCACCACCTGGCCCTTGATTAGGAAAACTGGGAACAGAGAGAATCAGAAACCACAGGGACACAGGCAAGAACGGACCCAACTTGAAATGTGTTTTGGATTACACACTGGAGCCAGGCTTTCCAGCCTGGTAGGTCGGATGCCTGAGTGCACAAAACCCTGGCTTTTCCCCGAGAGCAGCGGTTTTGTCTTCTGTGTGGAATAAGAGTTGAGAGGTGTCCCGATTCCAGAAGACGTGTTCATAAGCAGCCAGAACATCACTGCTTTTGATGCCATGGCAGCCCTGACAGAAGCAACAATCTCCTCGGAAGGGTCCAGGGACGCAACTCAAGGGGGAAGCTACTAAGCTCAAAGAGGCCTTTCTTCCTCTTGTCTCAGCTTTCTGTGGGCTGGGAGGATTCTGTGGACTGGGAGAATTTCCTCTCATCAGAGGGAACTTAGTCTGGGAGATCTGAGCACGGGAGGATTTAGGGAAGTCTCCTCACACATACAAGCCCCTCTGTCAGAGAAAGCCCGAGTGCTGACAGCAAGAGCCAGGGCCCTTGCCTGTGAACCTGGGCTTGAAGGGAGCATTTGGCAATGACTCCAGGGCTACGGATTACGGAGATCCGTCCACGCACAAACAGGCAAAAAGGAACTTCAGGCGTCTAAAGACACTTCCCTCCCAGGACAATCCATGGTCACAACAAACTAAAAAGCAATACTGATGGGTGGAAGGCCACCTCTGCTTGGGCTTTTGGCTTGAAATGGGTTAGGTCTTCGACATGGGTGAGGTGGGCTTGGAGACAGGGCTCTGGTCCCTTGGCCCCACTGCAGTCAGAGCTGTTACACTCAGTTTCGAATATCAGGTTTTTCTCTCACATTTTATGAGAACAAAGGATCTGAGTAACCCATGACTAGCTGGCCTTCTGGCCAGCTCTTCTTGGAATCTCATTCTTGAGACCTATGAAGGTCAGGTCTTCTCAGGGAAGAAGAGGAAACTCAGTTCTCTTCACCATGATTTTCACAACTGGGGCACCCGGCCAGACCTTTCTAGGCTGCGTTTGGAATGGCGGATGGCGGCGATGAGGAGGGACGGGCAGCCCTGTGCCTCCAACACTTGCCGCTCACCTGAGGGACACGGACAAGATTCTCTCCATCTCGATTCTCCGCTTCAGCACTTCCTTCACCTGGCCTTTGTCCGGGCCCTGTTTGACCTTCTCTCGTCCAATTAAGTACAAGCACTTTGGAGTAAGAAGCAAGTCTCGCTTTACACCCTGTAAGGAGAGGTGCTTTAAGAAGGTGCACAGACGTGTCAGAGTGGCAACTTCCCCCACAACGGGCAGTGGTCAGTGTGTACCTTGAACCTCCTGTCGTACTTGGTCACCGTGTCTGCAAAATCGATCTTCTCTCTCTTCCCCACAAACTGCTGGAGTTCTGGGTGCTCGTCCATCCCGATGTAATCCCCGATGAAGTTCCTGTTAATACTGTTTCTCCTTCTCTCCTTCTTGTTCAACAGGAGGTCTGAGGCTGGAATAACCGAAAGGACAGAGAAGATGGGAGCGTCAGTCCCCCGGAAAGAGGAGGAGAATCGTGTGGAAATACACAGAGAAACTCTACACGGATGTAGGGTTTTTAACACATGACATTATACGCAGAGTAAAGGGAACCTGTAACTTCATCTAGGCTCAAAATTGTTCTCGAGATTTGTTAAATGGACGAAACGGAACACCCAAAGTACCTTCCTCTCTCATTTGGACGTATTTCTTCCGGGCCACAAATTTCCTCCATGATTTCTGTATCACTCGCGCATACCCATCGTACTTTCGCTCTCTCATTTCTTCTAGAAGAAATAGCTGTGAACGTAGAGAAGGCAAATGTGAGCCAACTCACGAGACCTGAACGTTGCTTTCTTTGGTTATTTCAGGGACACTCACTTTAGTCAAGGACAGAACATGGGAAGCAGCTTCTCAGACTCATGAACAAACGTGAAAACACGATTACTAGGGCATATTGTTTACAATCACTAGAACGTCTTTCTGTTTTCTTCATTTCACAAAAAACATAATGGAAAATAGCCGTGTCTGAGCGTCAGGCGACCCTGACAACGCGCGCCCTGCCTGGCTCGTCATCTGTGCGCATCAAATGAGTGATTCACCATTTATCCACTGGTTCCCCGCCTTGATCCCAAGAGGATATTAGCTGGCCAGACAAACGGAGCTGGAGGAGGCCGTTGTTTACTGCCGTGTGTAGCCTCCTCACGAGTTCCCAGCTCTGACTGGGCTGCCGTGGAAAGAGGGCTGCCCTACTTTCAGTTCCATGAAAGTAGCGACGTCCTGCTGCACACAGTCTCCAAGGACTCACTGGGCCACAGCGTAACAGCCAGCGCAACTGGAGCTGGGCTTAGGATGTGCAATTAGGGGACATGGGCTCACCGAGAGGGACCGAGACTGTGGCGCTTACAGGCCCATATCAGACACCGGCACGTCCTGACACTCAGGCCACCGTGACAGTCCTGCCTGCTCTACTCTCCTCAACGGAGCTCTGGAATAACGAAGATGAGAGCAAACAGCTGTAATGTGCCGAGTGCCCACTGCGGCTCAGGAAGCAGTCTAGATTTATATTCTAGAATACCTCCTTTCATTCAGCTCATCAGCGACGACACCGGACACCTCTTTCTGTTATCTCCGGAACTAAGGTTGGGTGGGTCTGGAAAGTGAACCAAGGTCTTCCAGGCCCTGCCAGCTCCTCCCTTGAACATGCAAGTCTGTCTTTGTAAATCTGCCTTTGATCAACTCATGAAATGATGGGAAACTTTCTCGTTCACCTAGGAAGTGGTTTTCATGACTCCCCAGGAAACAGAATAAGAGGTACCAATGAAAACAAGTAAAGATGATGACAAGTCAGGGCAGAAATGTTCCAGCAGGAAACAAGTGAATTCGGCTTGACGGCAGCCAGGCTTGACTGGTTGCCTCTGTTTATCTGGGTCTATACTCAGGAGCCACATCTGTCCCCTCCTGTCACTCAGCTTCTGCTTCTCACAGCACCAGCTGTGCAAAAACAACATCTCAGACTCAAAAGGGAAGGGGCCGCCTCACTCCGCGGCCTTCAGCGCTGCTGACAACAGGCACTAGGAGCGGATTTCTAAAAACAAAAGGAAGACATGGTCGCACACTGGGACGGAATGTTTAAAATCTGAGCCCTTGGTGATGGGTAGTAAGGAGGGCACGTATTGCATGGTGCACTGGGTGTTATACACAACTAATGAATCATCGAGCCTTACATCGAAAACCGGGGATGTACTGTATGGTGACTAACATAATATAATAAAAAATCATTATTAAAAAAAAAATTAAAAAAAAAATCTGAGCCCTGGGGTTGCTTGTTTGAAGAATATTCATTGGTCTTTCTTATCTTGCGTGTTGGGTTTCTGAGTAAGCCTTGTTTTCTTCTTTCCCAGAACTATTTTGGGAGTGTCACAGAAAGTACACTTGTGACTCAGAAAGCAGGAGGCAAGCAATTCCCAACGTCCTATACATTATCAACGACTAGCTGGGTTTTAGGTTTTTTCCACAAGTCATAGGGGTGAGAGGGAGGTTCAAGAAAAAAATGGAAAAAAAAGAGAAAAATAAAACCCCAAATCATGGACACATGTAACAAATAAGCCATACCAGACCTTTTGGTGTCCGATGTCTAACGTGGGTTCTTAAAGCACATGGGTTATTTTGTACAGTCAGCACATTTACTATAAAAGTCAAGACAAAATCCTAAGGCCGATTTTTAAAAACCAGTTTTTGTAAAAGTGTTCGCAATGTCAGGGCTCGACGTGGATGGATGAGTGATGGGGGAGGGGAGAGATTAGCGGCGAGGGTGCGGGCGCGCATGCGTTTGTGTGTGTGCGTAAAAAGATGGGGAAAAGCAGAGTCAGGTGATGGTAACAAAGCATTGGGAGGAAGACAAGGAAAAGCAAACCCCAAGATAAACCTTGACTTTGGAAGTAAAACCTCACAGCCCCACTAAATCAGAAAAAAAAATATGAAAAATATTGAGGCTGTTCTAATTATATGTGAAAATTCAGCAAGACACAAAAGTAAAAGCGGGTATAAAACAACAGAGGAGGTCTGCATTGTACTGACAAATCACTCCATCCCATTTTAGAAAGAACAGGAACTGCTCTGTGGGTTGCTTAACGGTGTATGACACAACATTTTCTTTTTATATTTGGAAATGAAATTGCTGAGAAGCTACAAATAACTCAGAGTGGAAAATGCTACCACACACTTTTCATAAATGGGTTCTATTGATGTGTGCCACTTATTTATTTAATAATTTTCATGGTTCTTAAAGCCATTCAGTTATAGCCATTATCATTTCCGGGTCTCAGGCTGATCCTCTGAGGTAGAACAGTGGCCGTGGGGCCCGTTCCAGAAGAGGGAACTCACGGGAAGACAGGGATTTGCCTCAAGTTCAAGTGTTTCCACTAACACCAACACTGCCAGTTCTCATGTTATTTCCCCTTGATCTGATGACTAATTTTGCCAAGTTCACCATAGACTCTGAAATGGAGTCTTGTGATTGTTCAAGGAACCTCAGAAAATGATGATGCCTAACTTCGGTTAGTTCCAGAAGTTTCTCCAGCTTAGAAAGTAGCCTTCATTCCATAGTCCCAGAGCTAACTGGGCAGAAGAACTGACGAGTTCTGCTCTGAGGAATCCGGCTTAAGAACTGAGAACTTCCTACAGACGTTCATTAGGCTCGCAGTGGCCACCTCCCCATCAGGAAAGATAAAGAAGTTTCTCCAAGAAATCTGTGGAGCTCTAATACGTTTGTGAATTGTAAAATGCATGTTTGAGTCTCTTACTGGTAAATATTCGTGTTCCGTGAACCCAGAGGTTTCTCCTCCTCCCTGTCTCCTCAATGTTCTTTCCAGGCTCCCTCATGGTCTTCAAGATACAGTCCTGAGACTTCCCACCCTGAGCTCTGTTCTACCTTCGAGGAGGAAGCCTTTGTCCGTGTGTCAATGACCCAACTGGTGTCCCCCAGGTAAGGATGTACGTTTACCCAAGCCTCCTGTGTGGGACAAAGAAGTCCCTTTCAGCTTAGACACTAGTGGACACTATAAGTAGCTGGTGGGCACCTGCTATGAGCCACGTTCTGTACGAGGCTCTGAGTACACAATGGCCCATCACAGGGACAAGAGGGGATGACCATCTAGAATGAGAGAGAGACAATGAGAAAGAAGGGATGCTACTGTACGATGACTTCTTACACCTGCTGCGTGCTCCGAGGCTCCGAGGAGCAGGGATGTGGGGAACGACCTACGCAGAGATCGGGAGCAGGGGAGAGGACACCGAAGGCACCAACGGACGGAACAGGGGGAGAATGCAGCTAGCCGTGTGTGGGGAGGGGTAGCAGAGGTGCTGCGGGGAGAGGGGTGGCCCCGAGGAAACGACCAGGGGGCAATGACCGGGGGTGGGGGTGGGGGGTCAGCCGCGCACTCACAGACTCGGGGGCTTTGATGAACACTTTGCTCCTCCCGAGCTGGAACTGGTCACTGTCCATGTTGACGGACTGCAGCAAGTGGAGAACACCCTGTTTCTCGTCCCCTCTCCACGACGGCCAGGTGGCTTTGGTCAGAATGGCGTACCTGTGAGGACGGTCGGGGAGAGAAGAGTCAGACTCGGACAGGACTACCCACCAAAGGCACCTGGTAGCACGGGGTCCTGGAGACCCACTCACCTCTGTTCTAGGGCCGAGGCACGGGTCTCGACAGCTGCAGAAATCCAGCGGGTCTGGTGTTCCCATTTCAGAGCATCCCTCCTCCCCACTTCCTATCCGACCGTTTCCATGTTAACGCCCCGGTGAAAAGCTGCTTTTCCTTTCTACCACCATCTAAAAATAGCACTCCTGAAGGTGGCCAGTGACACTCTTTGGGCAAAATCAAACCTTCTTTTCTCAGTGGTGATTTCCCGATTTCTTCTGCGCACTTAACAGTTAATGCAAAGAGTCTTATAAAGCTCCCTATAAGCAGCGGTTATTACAAAGTATCCACTTTCATCTTCGGAATTCTGTGCAGCTTGAGTCCAAGGCCCAGGTGATCTGGTCCTTGGCTCTACGTTCTCTCCTACTCGCCGTGTTCCTGGGAGGATGGCCTCTTCTTCGCACGCACTAAACTTCCCCTCCTCGGGGCCTGGCCAATGCTGTTCCCTCTACCAGCTGTGCCGTTCTGCAAAGGCCTCATGTGGTGGGCTCCAGTGTAGGGCACTACCTTTCAGGGGCCATTCCAGAGAGGCCTTTCTGGACTATTCGAACAACCCCTCCCCCCCAATAGTTTCTCTCATAGAAAATTATATTTTTCCTTCAGAGCATATATTATAGTTTGTAATTCTATTCACGTTTGCACTTCATTCATTTATGCCTCCTCCACGAGGACAAGAGCTCTGCACACGGATGCCACACCGTGTAGTTCATACTACACATCTCGCACCTTCCCAGTGTCCGGGGCTCAGAGGTCATCGCGAACAGCAAACGGCCAACGTCTACGGGGCTCTCTCTGCATCAAGTGCTGTCCTTGGTGCTTCAGATGTAGGACCTCATTTTATTCCTACAGCCACCTGATTCCGCTGGTCTTTCCATTTTGCAGAGTACGAAACAGAGGAAAACGGGGACTCACCTTCGGCTGCTTAGCTAGTAACTGTCAGAGCTGAGATGTGAACCCCAATCGGTGTCTTTAATCACAACACTACCTATAAGCCATGGAGTGGCTTATGTGTTTCTTTGGAAGACCATACAGTCTACTACACGTCTGTGCTACAAACATGGTAAATATGCAAGGGGCTGACATGCCAGAGACAGAAACACTCCAGGATGTCGGATATCGAAGGTCCCAAAGACTTACGGTGGAAGGAAGGAAAGAAAGGAGGGGGGAATCAGAGAGACGTGTAGAAGGAAAGCTGGAGGCATGGCCTTTGTGTAGGCACATCCAGAACACAGGCAACGAACGGGCTCCAGACCTCTAGAGAAGCCAGGCGCTTTGTTTCCAGAAGCTTCTACCAGGATTAGACTGACTTATAGCACCGAAGGGAGAAAGGAATCTTGATCTAAGAGCCGCCATGCCTTCAGGATCCAGAGCTCACTAAGAGGACAGACATAGGTTATCATCCTTAGGGTTGGTTGGCTGGGACTAAGGTGATTCTAGGGACCCTCTCTGCTCCTTCCAAATACCCATGCTTTGCTTATGTCTTAAATGTCTTGGAGAAGCAAACCCTACTGTTCCCTAATGAGAGATTAAAAAGAACTAGAAAATACCTCGTTGAAGCCATCCATTTGCATGAATATATTTCATGCATAATGAAGTCAAACAAAAGAAGTCACATATAAACGATGGATAGCAGAGCCTTTCTAGATGCCACTGGAGGACCTGCTGAAAGGTCGGAATGTACTGGCAATCTAAATGGATGGAGAAAAATTCATGCAGGCTATGAGAGAAGAAAAAACCAGGCCTCCAAGGTGATAAGTCTCTAAGAGTACAATTCTGCTTGGGTCCACCTAATCAAAATTCTAAAAGCAAGTGTCCATACCGCACAGCTGCAAACGGGCAGCTCTCTGCAATTCACATACCCCCACCCCTACTAAAATGGCGCTGCATTTCTCGTCAATTTTTTTATAGGAAGGAAGTTGTTTTGCAGGGACTTTCTCTCCCTTTAGCTGACAAGGCAAGGCTTCTAATAGTTTGGGTCTGGGCAAGACGTGGGGTTTGCATGGTGTTCCCAGGGCCCTGTGACTACGGACCATGGCTGTGGCCCCCTTGCTTTCCTGAAGCCTGAGGTGCCTTCCTCATTTCCTTTTGTGTTCACTGGGGAGACCAGGGCCCAATTCTCATATAAGGCTCTCCCACTAAGGAAGCACCCCAGTTCACTTGTCCTTCTCCAGGACGTGCTGCTGGGAACGGGTGGCAGAAGGCCATGGGTGCTGCCTACGCCGTGCCTGTGGTAGTTTTGGCGAGGTGAGGATTATAGCTTACATGCCTCTCAGCAAGTACTTTCAGTGTGAGACCCAACTCTGCCAACATTTCATCTCAAGGCCTGTGTACTGGCTGTTCTCTTCGCCTCTGACTGGCGGGTCATGGGCTCCTTGTTATCTCAGATGACCAATGAACGTTTCCTCCTCAGAGGAAATGCAGCCCTGACCCCAGTGACCTCTAGCTGTTGGCACTGGAGTGGAGGATGTTTCTGATATTCAAGGACACAGAAGTCTTGGCAGCTCGTAGGACACTCTTGACACCCCATGTTTTCCTGAGCCTTCTATTCTTTGATCTCGCTTGCCCAGGATATGGACTGACTTTCCTCACTGATGTCCCCTTTCCCTACTCCCCACATTCTGAGAGGCTGGGTCAAGGTCAAGGCAAGTATGTTTGTGGGGAATGTAAATGGGGCCATAAGATAAATTTTAGAAAGCTCTTATGTTCCTATCAGATTTTTTCCCCCTAAGAATTAGGACCCACATTTGGACTTATTTCTCCAGCCACAGTAAGGGGCATGTGCTGCCTAGCTCGAAAAGTTGTTTTCTGAGAATTTACAGATATTTTCACTAGCCGAAACTCAAAGTGGTGCCCTTTCTTTCTTTCTTTCTTTCTTTTCTTTCTTTCAGATTTTATTTATTCATTCGACAGAGAGAGACAGCCAGCGAGAGAGGGAACACAAGCAGGGGGAGTGGGAGAGGAAGAAGCAGGCTCCCAGCAGAGGACCCTGACATGGGGCTCGATCCGGGAACGCCAGGATCACGCCCTGGGCCGAAGGCAGGCGCTTAATGACTGAGCCACCCAGGCGCCCCGTGGCTGCCATTTCTAACAGCTTTTTGACCCTTCCTAAGGACGTGAAAGTTGTAGTGGGGGTGGCGAATACGGTGTTCCTCCTGGAGGCAGCGCAGGACTCACTTCAAGAGCACGTGGTTCACCAGTGGGGACATTAAGGCATCTTTTGATTTTTAGTCTCCGATTCAAAGTCAAGAGGGACGGTTTTGATAAACATAAAGGATTTTTCAGAGAGAAAATGAACATACACACAGGCCCATTTCCCATTGGCTAAGCCTATTCTCTGAGTGCTAGGTTGTGTGTGAGCCACTGCTCTGTTCACACCTGTGGGCTTCCTTCCCAGGGAGTGGTGTAGTAGGCGCGCACACAGGCCGTCATCCTTTTCCCTTAGCTTCTTACTGTCTCACTTTGCAGGCTTTCTGCGGGCATCTAGAAAGCAACTTTATGCGCAAAGCCTTTTTTCTCAGCCCTGAGGAGAATAAAGGTATGACACGGTTCAACTACTCACAGAGGATCACGGGACAAGACAGACAGTGGCGGACTCTGGCCCTATTCTGCACGACCAGGATCTCAGACTCACACACCGCACGGAAAACAGCACTGTCTCTGGAAATATTCCCTGCCCATGGACACAGATGGCCTGCTAGCCATTTTTGAGTACTTTTTATTGAGAAACAAATTATCTTCCAAACTTTTTTTTTATTACTCTCCTCGCATTCTCAAATCAAAAGATATAGGACATCAAAAGAGCCCACGCTGTATAAGACAGGGCTGCCCACTTGTCTCCTCCAAAAGGAAAAGTCCACAGCAGGAGAGCTCGAGGGGAGACATCCAAGGATAGAATCACTTCAGTCAAAGTCCCTCAACATAAAGGGGCAAAAGAGATTCACTAAACGTTTACTCTGTGTCAGGCGCAGAAGAAAGTCTCATGCATGGGGTCAGGACGGCATTCGACAGAGGCCCGGATGTTACCACCAACCAGGTCATCTCACAGCTCATTTACGGAGCTGCTGCAAACGCGTAACACAGCCTGCTCAGGGTAGCTCAGATGTTCCTGCCGGGGAACAAGGACTGCCTGCTCTCCCCAGCGTGGAGGCTCACAGCATTGCTTATGGAAGTCAAGTCTGATGGCGGTGTTTGAACTCACAACCCTCAGATCATGACCTGAACTGAGATCAAGAATCGGATGCTTACTGACCAAGTCACTCAGGCGCCCCAATGGCTTGTCTGTTTTTAAATAATACGGAAGGAACGAGGTCTTTCAGAATCAGTTTCTTCAAAAACCAAACAACCAAACAACAAACAAAACACCCACAAAAAAAAAAAAAAACAACCAAAAAAAAAACCAAAAACCAAGTTTAAATTCTTAAAAATATCTGATTAGTTATCAAGAGTAGTGGCAATTGGAGAGACTCCACAGATTAAACAGTTTTTAAATACAGGAAAAACTACTGAAGGAGGATAAAATGATGAATGCTTTGGAATTGTTAAGGGCAGGCCCTTCTGGGTTAGGGAAAGATGGAGGGGATACTTTTCATTCACCGTTTTCCGTATTTAATTTTTTTCTCTTAATTACATAAAAGGTATTTGTCAAAGACGTGCAGTTTTGCAAAAACTTTAATGATTACCTAAGCTGTGGTTCTCAACTGGCTTTATCCCCACCCCACTCCCAGCAGGGGACATTAAGCAGCATCTGGATACACTTTTGGCTGTCACAACTCGGGAGGGATAGAGGGTAGCCCCCCACCACGCACAGGATGGCGCCATGATGGAGACTCACCCAGCCCCAAAGCTGGGTGGAGAAAGCCCATTCTAGCTAGTGTTAGATCTCTTTCAAGGAGAGTCGTCTTTCATAATTAACATCTCAGCTGTTCATCAGCAAATGTTTGCTGCTATAGTCATGCAAGAACTTGATAGACTTGTTTTCTCAACTTCCTAAATACGTCTTTCCATACAGTTCTGTTTCCACTCTAGGTGGAGTGGGCCCTTTCATCAGGAGAGCCATGACGGTGGGCTTCATGCCTAGTCTAGTCTGCCTCTCAAATGACCAGAAATCTTGACTGTGTGGAAACAGAGTCAACGGGGCTTAATGTATGAAAGACCCACCCTTCCGTTAGGCGTCTCTCGACTTCCCACA
Organism: Ursus maritimus; assembly: GCF_017311325.1. Classification (NCBI taxonomy): domain Eukaryota; kingdom Metazoa; phylum Chordata; class Mammalia; order Carnivora; family Ursidae; genus Ursus; species Ursus maritimus. The sequence continues at coordinate 15,355,410 of NW_024426119.1, read as the reverse complement.
TCAATGACCTCCCACCTACAACCTCCCACACCGGTGACCTGTAGGCCAGCTATCCCAATCTCAGGACACAAGAAACAGGACAGTCCTGAAGGAATCACTACTTTCTATTTCAAAAACCGTAATGAAGCTCTTCTTCAGCCTGCTACCGCTTCGTTACTTAAAATTTGAGTTTAAAAAAAATTCTTACATCCTGTTCCTCTACCTATATACCCCGGAGATATAATTATTTTCTGATGAAAATGCTAAATATGACTTCCTTCTCTCTTAAACGAGAGTGAATAGACATAGAAAATACAGCGGGATCCCATTAACTTAGAATCGTTAAGGGAAGTTAAAACCATGCAGTATTTTAAGGACACTAAATTCTATCCTTTTCAAAAACAAGTAGCACAAAATAAGAGCAATTTAAAGTGCAGGTCTTGCCAAATACACTTTAATGGAAACGTGAAAATCTGTTTAAGTTTATACATGGGCTCTACAAAAATTTTGAGGTTAAATACTTTAAGCTTATTTTCTCAAGTAAGTTATTTTCCTGAAATCATCTTCATACTATTAACTTGGGCGGTCAAGTTAAACCTTCCCGTGTCACAATTATCATGAATTCCCGAACTTACGTGTTACACTAAGCAGACCAAATACTGGTGGCTACTGATTTATTCTACAATAAACAATGGTAAAAAGAATTGTTAAACTTAATAAAAAAGGACAAATAGCTGAATTTTAAAAATGGGCAAAGGAGCTGAACAGACACTTCTCTAATGGCCAATAAGCACATGAAATATGCTCAACATCATCCCATCAGGGACGTGAAATCAAAACCACAAGATACCACCTCATTCCCACTAGGATGGGTATTATCAAAGTCAGATATTAGCAATTGTTGGCAAGGACACAGATAAACTGGAACCCTCGAACACTGCTGGTGGGGATAGAAAAGGGTACAGCCATGCTGGAAACCAAGCTCGCGGTTCATCGAAAAGGTCAAACAGAGAGTTACCAGAGGACCCAGTAATTCCATTGTTAGGTAAGCACCCAAGAGAAATAAAACCTTACGTCGACAGGAAAATGTGTATGTGAATGTTGACAGCAGCATTCTCCGTTATTCATCGGAGCCAAGAAGCGGAAACTGACACCCATCAGTTAGCTGATGGAGGAACAAGTAAAACGTAACACGATATCGCGCTATCGGTGCAAGCGAGTGTTACTGGGCAGTGGGTAGGAACGAAGCGCGGACACACACTGCAGTGTGGACGACCCGGAAACACTAGCGGACGGAAAGCAGCCAGACCCGGAGGCCACATACTCTGAGATTCTATTTCTACGCAATGTCCAGAATAAGGCAATATTCTGAAGTTCTTTCTACAGAGACGGAAGGAAGTGTGTGCCTAGGGCAGGAGGGGAGGGGAGAATTGGGGGTTGGTGACTAGGGAAGTGGGGTTACTTTTGGGGGTGATGAAAATGTCCTCAAACTACCTGGTGATGGATGCACAACTCTATGAATATGGTAAAAGCCAAAAATCGTATACTTCCAAGGAGTGAATGCTCTGGTGAGTTACAGCTCAATGAACCTGCTGAAAGCAAAAAAAGAGTCCACAGTCACCAGGTTCTTACCTCTGGAGGAATTTTTGGAAGATGCGCCGATAAGCGTAACCAGCTCTTCTCACGCGGATGTTTTCTTTCAGACCCAGGTATTCTACCTGGTGCTTCACCCTGTACAGGAGAAAAGAGAGCCAGGATGTTACTGGCTAACTCTTCCGCCTGGCTCTCCTAGCTACTATCCCCTCAAACCCCCCATTACAAGCAGCAGGGACACATGACGAAGACGACAATTTAGGAGCTCCATTTTATGCAAACAGACTAGATGGGACGCTGCCCAATTCATGAGTCACTGAATAAAGCCGATCTGATCTTTAAATGTACTCAACGGAATTACATATAAATATAAATGTATATATATAAAGACCACAGGGGCACCTGGAGCTCAGTCGGTGAAGCATCTGACTCTTGATTGCAGCGCGGGTCATGATCTCAGGGTCGTGAGGTCGAGCCCCACATTGAGCTCCTTGCTGGGCACGGAGCCTGCTTGGGATTCTCTCTTTCCCTTTCCCTCTGCACCCCCCCTTCTCTAAAACCAAACAAACTGTAATTTATAGCGTTCAGAGTCTGCGCTGACCCTTGGGTTCTATAATATTAATTAAAAAAATATTTTATTGTGAAATACAGCAATTACCGAAGACTTTACACATTTATTTCAAAAAACAGTAAAACCAAAAGCCACACGCCTATCATTCAAATTATGAACAAAAGTATCCCTTTTTCAAAAGACTAACTTTGGAATTAAATGACACCAGAGCTACTTTTGTTCTCCACCTAAATTTAATAGTGATTCTAGACCTAACACATCGAAGCTTTTCAAATGCAACGTAAGAAAGGGCAGATGAAATAATTTCAAAGACCTAAATTAAAAAAGCTCTAGTAACACATGTAAATTAGAGTTCTAGTTGGTTTTTATGAGAGTAAACAACTGCCAGTGGGTTTTGGAAAGTGGATGCTGGTCCTCCTAGATTGTGTTCTCACCTGGGATTTTCTCATCAGAGCAAATGTCCCCACCCCGTCCGTTGGGGATTAGGGCTTAGTAGATTGGGGGGGGGTGCACTGGTGAAAATGCCTCTCCCCTTCCTGAGACACAAAGTGTCCTGGAAGCCGCGTGGCAGATCCCGGCCACCAGCTTCTGATCGTCCACCGGGGAGGCGAGCGGGGCCTTTGCCATACGTGCTGCGGACTGGTTGAATACGGACACTCGGAAACACGGTATTGGAGGGAAATGAGAAATCATGCTGCGGCAGGCACGAAGCCCGCCTTCTCCCCACTGAGTACATTTGGGGTGAAGCCGTACTGGCGACGGCTCCCCGAGAATGGCCCCTCGTGACCGGCTGCACTGGAAAGCTAATAGCAGCAGCCTCCTCCAGCCTCACGCGGGGCTGACGCTGGGCTCTCCAGCAAGGCTCTCAGCAAGCCACATTCCCAGCTCTGCACCGCACCCCGCAAGCTGCTAGGGAGCCGGGAACGGACAGTGTGGCTCCCGCTGAAGACGTTGCAGGAGGCACAGGGCCTCACAGCCAGGTTCTGGGCTGGCTTCCCGGTATGGCCCTGGCTCTGCCCTTGTGTAACCTCTCCATGCCTCACTTTCCACGTCTGGAAAGTGAGGATGGTGACGTTAGTTCTTTCTGCCTAACTGGGTACATTCCATGTAAAGCTCTGAGCTGGCTCCTGGCATGCATGACACAAAGCTGCTATTATGCTAATATATTCACAGGTACAATAAGTAAACCAGGACAGGAGACTTGAGAAAGAAATGGATTTTTCAGAGGGAGGAGATTCTCAGACGGTGACGTGCCTGGGTCTGGAAGGAGGAGCTGAAATCACCAGGTGCAGAGGAGGGAAAGGCAGAGGGCACAGTGGAAACGAAGGCACAAAGGTGGGAAAGGCTGTGGCCCAGGGCGGTGGGAGAGGAGCAGGTGGGAAACTCATCTGGAAGAGGGGGTGCAGCCTGGACTGCCCCGGGAAGGATGAGGTCACACAAGGAGGGAAGTGTAAGAAAAGTCTCGAGTCTGACTGATCTTACTTGACCAGGATCCAGAAATGTCAGCTCCCTCAAGAAAATTACTTTTTAAAACAACGTTTATAGAAAGAAGTAATATTCAATATCCACAGCTGATTCATGACACACATCTGGTTAATAAAAGCAGAAATCAGATGCAGGAAAATAATTTTCTCTTCTCCTATCCTCCAAATCCAAAACTCACCACTGGCCTTTTCTCTGCTCAGGAAAATACACATGAGGGTGTCAATCAGAGGTATTTGGTCATTTTTTAAAAAAGATGTTATTTTAGAGAGAGAGAGCATACGAGCAGAGGGAGGGGCAGAGGGAGAGAGAATCTTTTTTTTATTTTTAAGATTTTATTATTTGACAGAGACAGAGAGAGACATTAAGAGAGGGAACACAAGCAGGGGCAGAGGGAGAGGGAGAAGCAGGCTTCCTGCTGAACAGGGAGCCCGAAGTGGGGCTCAATCCCAGGACCCCGGGATCATGACCTGAGCCGAAGGCAGACGCTTAACCACTGAGCCACCCAGGTGCCCCGAGAGAGAGAATCTTAAGCAGACTCCCCATTGACCGAGAAGCCCGATGCAGGGCTCGATGCCAGGGCTCTGAGATCGCCACCTGAGTCGAAACCAAGAGACGGATGCTTAACTGACGGAGCCACCCAGGTGCCCCAGGTATTTGCTCATTTTAAGTATTTTTCGTAAATTTTGGCTTTATCCCAAGCTTTTGAGGCAGGGAATACATCACCCACTCACCCACTCATTCAAGTAGAAACGTTTCATTTCCATAAATCCCATAGGAAAGAATATGCCTCATGTTAAAACAGTTTCATTCACAGTAACTTCCATCACCAGGAAATTATCTTATAGAAATTTTCTTCCACAGAATGATCAGTTTAGCAAATTCTGTACTATTTAGCATTTTATGTAACCAAAGGATCCAAGTTGACTTTTGCATATCCTTGGAGTGCTGTCCCCTTCTCAGTAAACATCAGCCAGGCTGGCAATGCCCAGTGGTTCTCTTGGCCGTTAATGCAAGTAGGTCAAGGCCTGAGAACTCTGCTAGAACAGCAATTCAGAGCCCAGGGCAGGCAACTTTGCCAGAGCCAAACAAAAACACATTTTCAACAGGAAAAGAAAAATAAACCACACCCCGTAAACTTGTGGAATGAGTAACCCTGTCCACCGAGAACTTCAATTGACCGTGTAATCCCCGCCAATGAAGCACAGTGCCCTTTCACAGCCCCTAACTCCCCACACTCAGAAGAAGTAAAACCATCTATCACACAATAAACCTGAAAACCGGGATGGGGAGGAGGGGTGCATCCCAAGAAGCAATCCTATATACAATATAAATCAACACTTGACCGACAAATACCTTAGATTTCTTCACACCTGTTTACATGAATGGATGTTATGAAGTTCCTTACTGCAATTCAAGTAAGTGATGGGATTTAATAAATAAATAAATAAATAAATAAATAAATAAATAAATAAATAAAATGGAAAACACCACTGTGGGGGATTCTATGGGGATTCACTGAGTAAATGTATTTTTGTTTTAATTTCTCCAGTTTTTGCTATTTCAATGACTCAGTTTGGATTTTATGAGAAGAGAGCATCAGGACTAGGAAACGTTCGACCAGTAGCTATTGCAAAACTTCTATACTCGAGGGACTTGGAGCAGAGCCATCTATACGGGCTAAGGGAGGTGTGCTGGGAGGTGTTACATTTGTAGGGGGAGCAAGATGTTTTCATTTAAGATGATGTTGACTGGAAGGGGAGCTGGATGGGATCTGAAGTAGGGGGACAGGTGGCCTAAAACACCCCTTAGCACTACCTCTGCTTCCAAGATCCCGTAATCTGGGCATTGCCAGCCTGGCTGATGTAATCGGTTTCCGAGGATGCTGACGTCACCCCTCTTCTACTGTGTGTGTATGCGTGCACAGGATGTAACACGGCGCGTGTGCACGTGAACGTGCGAGGGGGGAGCGTGGCAGTGACGCAGAGACAGGCAGAGGCAGGCTGACAGCTCACCCAGGTCTGGGAGAGACATTCTGTCCGACTGAACGAGATCAAATTCTGAACCGACCCTCTTAGTTTAATGAGGAAGAAACTGAGGACTGAGGAGATGAAGTCTCTCTCTCAAACCACTAGTGACAGGCCAGCACCTCGCTACGGTCCTTCCAAATCCCAGGCCGGCTCTTTGCTGTGGATCAGCTGTTGTCAAAGTACCAGGCCCAGACCCCCCACACGAGCAGCACCGAGGAGCTTCTCAAAACTGCACGTTCCTGGGGCGCCTGGGTGGCTGAGTCGTTAAGCGTCTGACTTCAGCTCAGGTCATGATCCCAGGGTCCTGGGATGGAGCCCTGCATCGGGCTCCCTGCTCGGTGGGGAGTCTGCTTGCCCCCTGCCCCTCCCCCCATTCATGCTCTCTCTCTCTCTAATAAATCTTTAACAAATGCCCATTCCTGGGCCCCACCCAGACCCACTGAATCAGCATCTCTAGAAGCAGGGCCCAGGAACCGGAGTTTTCACGAGCCTCTAAGGGACACTCGGGCATCCGCAAGCTTGAGGACTAGTGTAGGATAAATAGACATTTTCTATCGTCAGGTGGGAAGAGGTGATGGTGCCACTACCCTCTTAGCCTCAAAGGAGAAACTGAGTGACACGTTTCAGAAAAGCAGAAGGCAAATTAAGTACATCCAGGGGAATGACCAAGAAGGGGGATGGTCAGATTCCACGTCCGGTTCCTCCGGAGGAACTGCAGTGGGAGAGGAGACTGCAGGGAACCGTGACGACTGCTGGGAGCGAACACAAAAGCTGTCAGACGGAAAAGTCATGAGAATAACTATTCGGGCAGATTAGAGATGTCGGACTAGGTCGCCCCGACGGAGAGAAGGACTGTAGAGCTTGCTAATAAAGCCAGAGCCATCGGAAGCTGGACCGATCAGCTAGGGGCAGCGGGTCGCTCGTGACCGGACGGTGTTTACGGGGAATCACGGTCAGCCACTCGACAGAAGCGACACTCGAGGGAGCGTGTCTCTACTGACGAGCTTCCTCAGAATACTGCGGACTGATGAAACGGACGGCTGCTACGTCCTGCAGCACCGTGAGGTGAGAAAACAGACTCAGGCCGCCCATGAAGTGGCAAAACACGAACAACGACCGGCCGACAGTGAATTCCCTCTTGTAGCGGACCAGGTCTCCTCCGCCTGCCGCGCTCAGAAAGGATCACGCCGGCAGGGTGGGAACGGACCCACACACGTCTCTCGGCGGGGTGGCTGCAGCCATGACTTTCCCTCCTGGTCTTGCCGTCATGGAGCTTAACCTTGCTATGTCACTGGACACCTGAGTCTATCTACTTTTCTCCAAGAGAGAAAAGAAAAAAAGACAGTAATTCTGTACGCTCCCGTCCAGGGATCTGACCGTCGGGTGACAATGGCAGGCTCCTCCCTCCCGTCCAATCACCGTAACGCCTTGCCTCAGTCCTGCTCCCCATGTGCCCATGGATCCCCCCGTTGGATAAAACTGTATTCTCTAGGGGCGCCTGGGTGGCACAGCGGTTAAGCGTCTGCCTTCGGCTCAGGGCGTGATCCCGGCGTTCTGGGATCGAGCCCCACATCAGGCTCCTCCGCTATGAGCCTGCTTCTTCCTCTCCCACTCCCCCTGCTTGTGTTCCCTCTCTCGCTGGCTGTCTCTATCTCTGTCGAATAAATAAATAAAATCTTTAAAAAAAAAAAAACCTGTATTCTCTAGTCTTCCTTAACATTTTCCCACTCAACACCCCCATTCCAACCTGCACAGGCCACATCCCTAAATGCCAGCTGTAGGAGGAATGGTGGCCCAGGATTCCTCAGGACTCAGAGGCGAGAGGGCTGGCAGCATGCCATACGTCACAAGCCTCCCTGGGGCTTGTTCCCTCCAGCGGGAGTCACCACTCCGCTCAGGAACACGGTCAGTCGTCAGGGGCAGGTACCGAACCTAGCGTATGCCCCCGGGACCCCCAAAGGCAACAGTAAATGACACGCTGCTTTGTAACCAGCTCTTTATACCTTCACTCTGAACCCTGAGCTGAGCATGCGAGGCCCCATCCTGTGGGTACCAATAAGGAGCTAAGTAGACTAAGAATGTCTACACAGGGCCTCAAACTAATTTTAAAACCATCCTGACTCTGCAGTATTAAGGTGTTTTTTTTTCCCCCGTCTGTCCCCAGACTAGCCAAGATCAACAGTATAAATTGCTAATTCTGACCTGAATGGCACTGGTAACATTTTAGGAAAAGACAAGTAGGGGGGGAGGCCTCGTTTGTCATGAAAAAGTTAAGACACAAGGACGTGAAACGCATCTGAAAACCATTTAACCTGCTTCTGCCCTGGGCATCGGGGAGCACGTCTTGAGCAGAGGGAACTTGTGGGGGCCCACCTCAGCTGGCTTCAGCCTCCCCGTCTGCCGTCTTGATCGTACCTGCTTTCCTCCCAGTCTCTGGGCTTCTTGGTTTCGTTCGGTTTTATACATCGGATGTAGTGTGGCGTGCATTTCATCAGGGTGCTCACGAGGTCGTTGGCTTGTTTCTAGAAAGGAAGAGTAACATCGGACAGAAACATGGAACCTTCTCTCAAGCAGACCGACGTTCAAAGGGGAGCTGTGAAACTCCAGTGCAGAAACAGACAGCTAGGAATTCACCTTCGTGACAACTTGCTCATGAAGCTTGCCTCTGGTCTACTTCCTTTCCTAAGGCTCTACTGACTTTTATGATGATTTTAACATGATGATTTTAACACGCACGGGTTTGAAATTAGATCTTTGAAAACAACCAGGTCTTTTTCGTATTGTTAATAAAATAAAGCAACACAACAAAACCAGTAGATCTTCCCATACAGTTCTTCTCATGAGAAACAAGGAAGCATGCCAGTTATTAACAAATTAAGTTTATATTGATTGAGGGCCTTTGCAAACACAAGGTTCTCATAAACTTTTTTTTGGTGCCAGGGCGGGGCGGGGAGGAGAAATGATTTGCAAAAATAAAGTATCAAAGGCCCCTGTACTGTCTTTCTGGGCAATCCAACCAATGAAGAATCACCATATTAAAATGATGGAAATTCATAAAAGGTGGGGGATACATCAAAAATCTCACTTCATTCACCTTCCTCAGCACGTCCTTTTACAAACCTGCCTTCTGAGAGGTAGGTAACCTGCTCCTTCACCAAATACTCATATGAAATCCTCTCTCACCACCTGCGTACTGGGTTCCCGAAAGGAAACTGAGCTCAGGCAGAGAAAGCCACGTAAATAAAGCTGGAATTGCTTATGATGCATTTCACATCCTGAGCATCTCCGACTCGGAAGAAACAGGAGCAAGGCCCACATCAGCATTCCCACCACCACGCAGCTGAGCCCTTGTGGGACCGAGGAGGGGGCCCACGCGAACTCTCCTCCCGAGCGAATCAGTGTGAAGAGAGAAAACCTCTAAAGGAAAATAGAGAGAAGGGCTCTCGAAAACCAGAAAACCATGACCAAGCAGAAGAGATCCGCCTGCAGGAGACAGCCCTCTCGCAATTAGGGCTTTGCTGTTTTCATGGGTTTGGGAAATCTGAAACCCTTGAGAAAAACTGTTGAGTATATTCAAAGCAAGATGTTCACTGGTGAATTATGTTCTGTTTAGATGTGCAGAATATAGCATGTTTTGCAATGCTTAGCAGCAAGGACAAAGCTGCAAAGATGGTACGGTCAACGCAAAGCCCTACAGTGGAAAAGTAAATGGACTCCCATCTCCTCTGTCGATGTCGACTGTATTTGAGAACAAATCTGATGATCTTTGCAACACAGGAGGTGGGGCTGGGCAGGGCCTGCTCATAGCAAAGCTGCTTTTTCAGTCCCCAAACTTATTTTTATTTTTTATATTTTAATTTTATCAAACCTTTTTAATTTCCAAGAATGACTTGGCAGACTCCTCCGTCCTAAGCTTTCAACAGCACACCTTCTTTTCACCTTAGTGTGAGCGCGGAGAGGGGGCAAGCGTGACTGAGTGACCTGGAACCTGACACGGGTCTCCCTAGCTCCAAGCAGTAACGGGATGACACTTACTGAACGTGCACGAGGGGCGAAGACATGGACCCTCTCATTTCTGCCTCACGATTCTAAGTGATATTATTATCACTATTCTGATTTTTTTAGGCAAGGAAATGGCACCCTAAAGAAATAAAGTATTGCTCAAGATGGCGATAAAGTATTGCTCAAGATGGCGCACTTAATGACAAGCCTTGAGGCTTGAACTGAAGCGTGCAGCATCCCAAGTCTGTTCCTTAGCCACAAAGCTCTCCTGCCTTCCCGAGGAAGACAGGAGATAGTTCGGTGTGACAGACGAGGAGTTAACAGAATGAGTGAGGAGTAGACAAAGCCTTGAGGTTGTGGGGAAAAAAATCAGTTCGGCAAATAGGAATATACTCTGACCATCCAAATTTCCTGAATTCAGCTATGGGTCAACTTTAGATGTCTCCTGAGGTGGTTGGGAAGCAGCAACTGGATTTATCCAGACTCTAGACAGGAACAGTCCAGGAGTGAGGACAGAAGGCTACCAAAGGCACTTGCCCAACAGAAGCATAAGGCAAAATACGCAGACAGGACAGTGAGAAAAGGCTGAGGGTGAAGGTTCCCTGTTCTTCCACCTTCAACACAGATTACTAGCAAGCCTGAGCTGGGGTTCTGCCTCTACTATTTGCAAGCTACATGACAAATCACTAAATTTCTCTGGGCCTCAGTTTCCCCATCTGTAAACGAAGTGGATTGAACTAGAAGACGTCTAATATCGTCACCTGAAAGTGGGAAAAGACGTTAAAAGCCAACGAGTCCAGTCCCTGCATGATGCTTTCGCCTCCTGACACATCCACTCCTCCAGAGTCGGCTGTCTCGTAGATGAAGCCGCAGGCCCGGCCCCCTGGGCAGTGCTGAGCTCAGTGCAATTTCCCACAGTGTTGCTCCTTGACTCTCATTACAAAACTGGTCCCTTCTCACCACAACAATATAGAATTTAGTGAAAACTCAACCTCAGTAAGTGCTATTAAATATAGCATAGTATGATTTATAAATAAGAAAACAGAGTTCTCACCAAATGAATATTAATTAGATCCTACAGATCAGTTTGAATTTTAACGAATTAGAATATAATAGTATACCCAACACGAAAACTACCTCGAACGCTAAATTAATTTCACCTTCAAGGAATTCCACGTCCCTTTAAATGTGTGCACTTCAGGGATATCGTTAAGATGATACTTAAGATCTGCAAAATACTGTGGATACGAGAGGTCTAAGAAATTAGCCACGGCTATGTGTCTCTAAGAGGTGTTCTAGAGGGGATTACACAACAGGGAGGATTTCATTCCTACGTGGAGGCAAAGCATCAGATGGACACGGGTCAATCCATGAAGGAGGGGACGCCCGGGGGTGAGAATATGGACAGTATTACAATCCTACTTAAGCTGGCTGACTTGAGGTTGACTTCCCCAGACAACAGCCGGCTTTGCAGTCCCTGCAATCCTGAGCATTTTGAGTAGACCCAGAAGGTGGCAATTCTGAGCATTCAACTAGACAAGAACATGAAGAAAGAGGTTAAGTCTTCCAACAAGGAGAAAAATGCCTCTACCTCCACCCTCTGTTTTATAGGGAATAAGCTCGACTGAGAATCCAGACCACTTGAAAGTGAGTCACTGTAACCTTGATGATCTGGGCCCTTGGATCTGAACGTGACAGTCTTGTGACTAGATTTTCCAGCCCAGAGCTAATCCTTATCCAGGACTTTGAAGTAAAGGCATGAGTCAGAAGCTTCGCACAGACATTACTATCTGGGGCCTCACGAGAATGGCATCTGCTCTCTGCCGTGGACTCCCTGCCCCAGTGAACCCCATCCAGAGACCGGCCCCGGGCGACCACACGTCTCTGGCACTCTGAACAGGATTGTCCCTAGTCCCAGAGGACTCTACCCTCTAGCTCAAAACCAAGCTCGCGTCTACCTTCCTCCTCCAAACCCGAAGGCTACTCCTGCCTGGAATCTTCTCATTGCTATGAGCTTTTGATGACCGATCGTTTCCTTTACTCCAGCCAGTGTTCTTGCCCTCAGGGGCTGGGGAGGCAGGCTGCCGTACCGGAAACGCTCAGAGAGCCAGCGACAAGAACAGACCACAACCACCGTGGTGTCCAACGGCCGGCGTTGTGGCGGTGGAGCAGGGTCTCCGAGTACAGAGCCAGGGAGGGGGCGCCGACACGCGCAGAGCTTACAGGAGACCCAGTACATCGTGTGTGTGACGTCCCGGGCAGCGCGCTACGTGCCTTAGATGGATCCTCGAATTCAAGACCACAGTCCCCCCTTGAGATGGGTACACAGATCTCCACCTTACAGATGAAGCAAAAGAGGCCCCGAGAGTTGAGGCAATTTGCTGGCAATCACAGGTAATGAAAGCCAGAGCTGGGATTTCAACACGTGCAATGGACGCACCGCCACGCCCCGAGCCCTACTGTTAATCATTCGATGATCCTACGGATTATAAAATTGGGGTGGCACTTAACTGGTATGATTTTTTTAAAAATAGTGACTTTCTCACAGAATTACATGATTAAGTGTGTTTGACACAACCTCTAAATTCTGAGTGTAATTAGGGACAATGAATTTCATCACACAGTGGCTGAGATGACACAGTGCACTCTCCACAGGGGCTCCCCCAAAACCACGGGAGGAACTCCTAGTCAAGACACAATGGGGCCAGATGTGCCCATAATCTGCAGAAAGGAGGGGTCTGTAACATCCAGTGGGGAGGGGGCATAAATTGCCCCCGTGAGACCCAGGAGGACTCCAGGTACGTGAAGTTCTGTAATCAGCAAGTGTTGGGGTCCAGTCTGGAAAAAGGTCATCAAAATCTAAAACGTGGCTCGCCATCCTAAAATTTTCTCTGATCGTTTAATGTGAATTCTGATTCCAGATTCTGATTACAACCATTTCCTCTTAGAAAGTAGCTGATTATCATCTGCTGAGTATGAAGCTATGAGGTATGTAATATCCGTTTGGGGTTTCAGGACAGCCCAAGTCAAATTCGGCCTGCGCCCTGTCCCTTTTTTTCAAGCAGCAGCACTACCTCTGGGCATCTTCCGTAACCAGGCTGTTGCAGCTCACTGACCTCATCCTGGCCCGGGGTGCAGTTCCCGACTCCTAGAGAACCCTACCTCCCCAAATAGAACAAACCTTTATTTTGCTCCCGGCAGTAGTTGGGCGCCCTTTCTTGTCAGCCTGCAGATTTTCCGGAAATAAGGACTTTATAAAAGGTCTGGAAAGGGAGAAAGAGAACGGATTAGCAATCAGTGGGTACCTTGGGGGCTGAAAGCCTGCTTCCGTGGAGAATGGAAAGGAGGGCCAGAAGCACATAACCTGGGCTCCAGAAAGGCCATTGGGCTCAAAGCACGAGCCATCAAGGTGTGACCCAGGGAAATTAGCAGTGGACAAGAGCAACAGAGGAAGAATTCTAAGATCTAAGGTTCTTAGCATCTAAGCCTGGAAAATACATTTTAAAACTCTGCCTTTCGAATTTGCCCACTCACTGGAACCGAGGTACACCTTGACCAGAGGACACATGGAGGGGGTCAGTACGGGTTTGCTGAGTTAAGATTAGTAAGACAGACTGGAGCTCGGGTGTGTGTATGAACTGTTGAGATCCAGTGCAGATTCTGCTCTAAGGCAGGGTTCCTCCACCTTGGCGCTACTGATACTGGGATCTGGGGCTGGAGAATTCTTTGGAGAGGTGGGGAGGGGTAGGCTGCCCTATACATTGTAGGATATTTTGCAGCATTGGTGACTTTTGCCTACTCGATGCCAGTAGTACACCGTGCCTCTCACCCCTGCCAAAAATGCTGACAAACTGTGCTTTTGAGTACAAGTCATTTTAAGCGGAGCACTAGTAATTCACCAGTCCTTTGCCTGTTGAACAGATTTTCATTAGTCGCTCCAATCGAGTTGCATTTGTTCGTATGCACCAAGACACGGGGCAGGGACGATGTCCTGGCAAACTCAGTGCCCCTCGTGCCTGGAACACAGCCCGGCACACAGTGGGTGCCTGACAATATGTGCTGACCGAATTAAGTCATCCATGTAAACCAGCAATCGGACACTCAAATTCAATTCCTCCTAAATGGCTCTGGAGCCATCTCGAATTTTCTAGGAAGTCTCCTCACAATCTACTTTTAACTTGACCAGACGCGATTATAGATTTTTGCAGCAAATGTGTTTAATAAACAATAGTCCGTGTCTATAGGACAGGAGTTTACGTGGATGTGTCAACAGCTCTCAAATTCGGCTCTCAAATTGAATTTTAATAATTCAAATAAAATCTGAAAGCATGTCTGCACCTGACAGGCATAAAAATCCACGAGGCAGGACTTGCGGCTGACCTTTTTAAGAGAGGAGCAAATCGATTTTCTGAGTTTTCAAATGAAAACCAATTCGGGAGCTCCAAAGCTGAGGGCGTGAGCTCAGGGAAGTACGGCACAGAGAGATGAGGGCCAGGGAAAGTGGGAGGCGGGGAGGGGAAGAGAATGAAATGGAGAAGAACAACTTCCGGCCAAAGCCTGAAAAGCATGCTCGGTTTTCTTAGAAAATTGTCAGGCGCAGGGCTGTTAACTAAGGAAGTTCACCTTAATCTTACAACAACTTGAGTAACATGGCCTCCAAGGGCAGCTCCCACTTGGAGGCCACTCTAAAAACTGTAAAATCTGGAAGACTGTACAATATTGTGTTTGCCTGGCATATCCAGGCCTGACCGTGTAAATCATACTATATCCGTTACCCAAGATCTTGGGAAACTTTGCAAGGGAAGAAGGGAGGAGAGGACAGAGCAGGGCTGGCCCTGGGAGCTCCTGCAGGTTGCCAGGCAGATGGACACCCCTCCTGTTTCTACCCCTAGAGCTTAGACAGGGTCTTGGGAGTTAAAACAAACCTCTGAGGAAATCCCTCTTAAGTTGCCCCTCCCAAACTTCTTGAGCCATTTCCCAAATGCTTTGGGGACACGTCCTCTCACAGCCTGCTAAGCCATTAGCCAGTCAAAAAATTAAGTGACCATGGAAAATTCTTAGGATGATATTCTGAAGGCAAAGTATCACAGAACCAGAACATTCCACTCTTAGTCAGAAATGGCCATCCCAACCCAACCCCAGGATAGTCGCCTCTCCCTGATGATACTGCTGAAAATGATGAAGCTAGGGGCCCTGAAGGGCATGCACATTGCATGTAGAATCTGGAGGCCGGAGGTGTTAGGAGTACATGGGATTGGAGAAAAAAAATTATTTTGAATAACCAAATTGTCCACTGATAATCCACGCCAGAGAGCTCAAAGGAACAAACTGCTGACCACTGGAAGGCCACAAGTTTGTTTGTTTTTTAATACTAAAAATTTGATCAAACCTCTATTCCATGTCGGATAAGACAAAACACACTTACAGCTCACTGCTCTGCATAAGTTCGATCAGATCCATGAAAAGCACATCACGGTTCCTTTCACAAAAGCCATCCATGTCATAGGATACCTGGCCAAGAATGGAAAGAAATCTAATTTTATCCTCGAAGTATTTCATTGAACAAGAAAATCCAAGTTGGCATGGCTCTTACCAGAATGTGAATATTTCCAGATGTACAACTGGGATTTCATCATGAACTGTCACATTAAGGCTGGGCATGTTTTATTTCACTTGTTAGCTAACGTACGTGGTGACGGTCTGTGGATGCTGATGAATGGTATCCGGCTGCCTACATGGCCCAGATGACCTACGACCAGGACTTCAGCTAACATGACCACACACCCCTTCTCCAGTGACTCCACAGGAGTGTCGAAGCAATAAACCTAATTCTTTCCCTACATTTTCACTACAACAGAATAAAAGAAAACAACGTCTGCTCATTAATCCATTGAAAGGGGGCATGTCATCTGAGGTTCTGCAATTTTTTCTACAAATGGCATCATAATTGGATCAAGTCAGCATAAAATTCATGCTCGGGGACCCTGGTTAACAAGAGATTAGATGCGGTGAAAGGTGGGGCCAGTGGATGTCCATAGGATTAGAAGACCCTAAATATCATGCCTCGACTTACTTATCTTTGTATCGGTGGCACCTAGACAAAGCCTGGTACCCAGTAATTACGCATCTTATGAGGACCGACATCAAAAACAAGCCTTGTTTTTATTTACTTATTTTAAGTAGGCTCCGTGCTTAACATGGGGCTTGAACTCATGATCCTGAGATCAAGAGTCAATGCTCTACCAACTGAGCTAGCCAAGGGACCCCCAAAGCAAGCCTTATGTATACTCCCAGCAGGCATAGGCGGGTGAGGAAAACAGGCTTGTGACTGCAGCAAGACGCAAGACAAAAATCCATTCCTTCAGCAGTTAATATACACGCCAGGGCGATTCATGATTTAAAAATATGCAGTAGTGTCTACTACCCTTTGTCCTGCCTCTGCAAAAACTTCATAGGTCCCATGTTGTGGAACAAATGGATGAATGCTGAATGAATGAAATACAGCGAAGCAGATGAAACTATATGGCTATTGTTATCAGCTGCTTCTGAGAAAACAGGTCACAGACCCAAAGGCTTAAAACATAAAGGCAGACATTGGGAAGGGTAACTTCCGCTTTCCCGTGGGACCCCCGCTCTCTGGACGTACCTTTCCAGCGTAATGGTGAATAATGAAGCCTTGATTCCAGCTGTTGAAGTGCTCGTGATTCCCGATCTGCATCTGAAGTTTCTGCAGCAGCGTCTGATCTGCCCCCTCCCCCACCGCGTGCATCGTGGCGCACACGTCGTCCAGGATGCTCATGATCCCAGGAGGGTTCTGATGGGACCAAGACAGCAAAGCCCCAGTTCAGCGACAGTTGAAAGCCCCAGTTCAGTGGCTTATCAGGTCTTTTCTTAAGCAAGGAAACAGTTCCCCAGACTCAAGATACCATCTTGAAAGTCAGTCCTTCCCTTTGACCAAGAATGCCATTAATAATCCCATATGGGAGTTACCACTTAGACCTAATGATGGAGGAAAGTCCATTTTCCAAAAAAAAAAAAAAAAAAAAGGTTTAACTTCCCTGAAGTTCTATCCAAACTCTTATGTGGATCACTATCTGCTGACTCCTATTTGTACCAAGTTGCTTTTAAAAACCCAGAAGAAAAATGAAAACATTCTCCTTGACCCTAATTCATTTCTTAATGTTCGCTTTTCGCCCGTTACACACAGAGGCATGGTTCACACAGTTAGAGCGGACACATTCTCTCATGTGTTATTTTTTTCGCACAGCACTATTTTATAAACAATCTTCATGTTTTACACAGTCTTCATACTATTTTATTTTTTTAAAAGATTTTATTTATTTATTTGACAGAGAGAGAGACAGCCAGCGAGAGAGGGAACACAAGCAGGGGGAGTGGGAGAGGAAGAAGCAGGCTCCCAGTGGAGGATCACGCCCTGAGCCGAAGGCAGACGCTTAACGACTGCGCCACCCAGGCGCCCCCATAGTTACTATTTTAATGCCTATATTTTCCTGCTCTGATATGCTATAATTTATTTAACACCTGAATTGTCTTTGGATGGTTTTACGGTTTCCAGTTCTGGACTTGTGTAAAAAACCAAACCAAACGAACAGTACTGTGGGGATCGCTGCCTACACCCTTCTTGTTTTCTTTTGGATACATTTTAGGGCTAAGTCCAAGAAGCTGTATAGACTGTCCAGAAAGCAGGGTCAATTCTGTGCCTCTTCATTCACTATGCTACCCATTTAAGTCATGGACGTCTTCTCTCAGAATTCAGTGACAACTGCCATTTGTAAACTGGCATTTTATTCATACACACGTGTTCATATCACTACACGGACATCTATGCACACAACTGATGGGATTGCTAAAATTCTCTGCAAATCAGAGTTGTCACCTCCCCTACTCTAAAACAATGACACAAGACAACACACACCCACTTGACATAAATCCATGTGCAGTGAGGAGACACACCAGCCCGGTACTTACAACTTTGTTCTCTATGAGGTCACACACGATTTTGTTATTGAAGTACTCGATGGGTGTCCATCTTATGCCCTCTTGAACATACTCTTCCTGAAGGACAGAAAGTGGGGACTCACATTATGACCCAGTGAAGATTAGCTGGACATCCACGCAGACGACTACCAAAGGCACAGAGAGCGCCACGAGAGAAAAATCTGAATGCCCTTTGACATAAAATGGGAATGTTTTTTTTTTTTCTAAGAGGGATAGAAAAGGAACATTTCATTGTTTGGTAACTTTTTTTCTTCTTTTTCTTTCTTTCTTCTTTTTTTAAAGTAAACTCTACGCCCAACGTGGGGCTCGAACGCCCGACCCTGAGATGCAGCGTCCAATGCTCTCCCAACTGAGCCAGCCGGATGCCTAATTTTTCATTTGAACCCTATGAAATTTGTTACCACACAATCATTTTTGATATACAAGCAATAGCAATTTAATATGGCTTAACCTATAGGTCCAGTGACAAAATCATCTCTGAATTTAACGTAAGGACGGCAGCACGGATTAGCCTCTAGGAACCCCAGGGGAAGGCCCCCCAGTCAGGCCAGTTGCTCATTTAACTTGATGAACACCACCACGTTCTTCTGGTTTCCCTCCTTCCGCACCAGTCTTGCTTCGTTAGCTTCTTTCCCGATCTTCACCTGATGGAGTCTCTGGACTCAACCTTCCAGCCTTCCTGTATGCTCAGCCCTGCTTCTCCAGGGGGATTTCAATCAATCCTATGGTTTCAAATAGAACCTGGAGGTGAATGACCCCCGAATTCATTTCTCTGGTCTAGACCTCCCCACTGAGTTCCAGGGTCATGCATATTTTATAGAGTCTCTGTTCAGACGTGTCATGGGCCTTATAAATCTAACTTGTTCAGTGGAGATCTGATTCTGCATTTCCCCACCATCGCCAACCAACTCTCCTAATTTCACTCTTCAGCAAATTGCCTCACCACCGGCCCTGTGATTCAAGCTACAAAGGGAGCAATCATCTTTAATTCCTCTTTCCTTCTTGGCTCCTTGCTAATTATTTTAAGCAAGCCATGTCGACTCACTTTCCAAAACACATGCCCAATCTGACCACCTCTCACGGTGTTACTGCCTCGACTGCTACCATCATTGTCCACACCTCCGCCATTTCTTGCCCAGTCTCCTAACTGGTTTTTAAACTTCCACTCCTGTTTGTCTTCTCCTCAGCCCACTCCATAAGTCTATAGAGCCTGAATAACCTTTTCAAAAACACAAATCAGACCACGTCACTCTGCTCAAAATTCCCCCAGGGCTTCCCATCATACTTCCTACAAAAGCCAAAGCTTTTGCCATGCTGGACAACGTTCCTATATGACCTAGCCTCTGCCTACATCATCGGGTCTCGGCCCCTACCACCTTTATCCTGGCTGTTCTGCTCTAGCTGCTCTGACGGGATGGAAGGCTAGAATATCAGGGCAGAGATTTATGTGGAAACCGTTGCTCACTGGGATTCCCAAGCAGAGGCACGAATACTTCCGTGACTCACTGTCCCCCAAATAGCCTTTCACCTGTGCAGTGGGTTGAATGGGTCTCCCGCTTTTTCACGTCCACCTAGAACTTCAAAATGTGAGGTTTGGAAACAGGATCTTTGAGATATAGGTAAGCTAAGGATCTTGTAAATGAAATCATCCTGGATGTAGGGTGATCCCTTAATCCAATGGCTGGTGTCTTTACAAGAGAAAGAAGAGGGAGATTTGGGCACAGAGAGACACAGAGAGGAAAAGCCATGTGAAGGGAGAGGCAGAGCCCGGAGTTACACCTGACACAGGACAAAGACCTCCAGGAGCCTCGGAAACTGGAAGAGGCCAGGAAGGCGTGTGGCCCTAGGGTCACTTTGGCTTCAGACTCTGGTCTCCTGAGCTATGAGAGAAGATGTTCCTGTGGTTTTAAGCCACTCAGTTGGTGGTACGCTGAACAGCAACCCTAGGAATCCAAAACAACGTGGAACCCAGAATCAAAGGGAGCCTGTCCTGAACTTCGAGGAGAAACTATAACCAGGCCTGTGACTTCAAGTCAGAATGAAAACTGCGAGCTTCATTAAAGCCACATTGATTTTCAAGGGAGACTGGGAGTGGAGCAAATCTGAGAAAACCCAAGTTTTTCTTCTGGAACACGGTCCATGCCATCGACAACTGGGGCTGGAACTGGGTTTCCATTTTCCACCCGGTCAATGAGTCAGAGTAGTAAAAGGAGCCAGTAATAAGTCCAACTTCACAACATCATTTGCTTAAAAGAGAAAGAAACTGTAGCAGATGGTGTTTACATTTCATAGACTAAAATGTCACAATGGCATATGGTTTTTCTGCCTGACTTTATTAAGTACATTTCCTAATACAAGACTAAAACTTGAATCTAGTACCAAAAGAGAGACTTTCATATCTTTTAAACACAACACACTGGAAATAACACAAGAAGAAAGAAGACGGACTGCTTACCTGTTCTGCCTTTAATGTCAGTTCAATAAAAATCTGCTGTAATTTCTCATTGACAAAATTGATACAGAACTGTTCAAAGCCATTTTTCTGGGAAAAAAAAAAAGTTACTTGCATGTAACTGTTTCTGCGAAATCATTATAAAGTCATTTCTTAAGTGGTTAAGTGCCAATGTTTCAATGTGAGAAGCCTTAACAGAAATCTTGGAGGCATCGGTAGACAGCAACATAGTTTATATTTAGGAGAAACTAATTTAGTAAAGGTACATGAACAACTTACAGAGGCAAAAATGAACTGCAGTGGGTTTTTTCCATTACCTAGAATTGTTTCTTTCAAGTCAGACAAAATGCATCACCCTCCCACGGCCCCGGTTGTTCAAACTGGTCTTACCTGGAATATTTCAAAGCCATAGATGTCCAGGACACCAATGTTGTATTCTTCGTGGTCCTTCTCCATTGCTTTGTTGATGGACTAGAAGAAAGTAAGCAGCATAGCAATTAACTCCTTTTCTTTCCTATTAGAAAGGGGGCAAGCATGGGGGGAAAGGGAAGCAAGACTATAAACAGCAAATGCTACGGCCTAATGGAAACAGGACAAGAAGAGAGGGGACGTGCAGCTTCAAAAAGAGGTTTGCTGCAAGGTCAAGTACTCCGGGAAACCACCAGGATCCGAAAAAGCTACTATTGCTTAATGATGAAAGCTATTAACTTCCAGCATTTGGTTTTTCTCAGGAAGTCTGGAGAATTGGAAGAAAATGTCATCTTGGATGACTGAAATAAAACCTACTTCCTATAAAGAACCAATAAGACAATATCCATAGGTATTATTTCCACTGAGCCCGTCCAGTAGCCATTTAATGGCCCCTAACACAGCTGGGAGGGACATCAATATCTGGTGCCGGGAGCTTAGAGAGAGGGTGAGTGGGCTGCAGATAATAATACCAGCAACTATTATGAGAGTGATGAGAATATAAGCAGTCTCCTTATATTTACTATTCACCTGCCAGGCTCTGCTCAGCGCTTTCCATGTGTTTCATTGAATCCTTGCTATGATTTTGCCAACGACAGTGACGTTAGAATCCCCAAGGCTGCCCCGGGCCAGAGGCAGGGTCTGGGGTTCCCTGGAATGGCACGATGTCCACGACATCTGTGTTCTGGATCACTGTGAGAAGGGACACGCAAGCCAATGGCTAGACTTAACGGGAGAGGGTGCGTGCAGGTTCCACCAGGAGCCTCAGGAAGGGCAGCGAGGCAGGGAGGGACAGGGGAGAAAAGTTCCCAGAGGTGGTGAACACCTGGATGAGTGTGGAAACACCAGAGGTGCTTTCGGGGCCAAGAAAATGACGTGGCCTCTTTCGTGAGCTAATGCGTCATGACACACAGCCCTCGGCCAGTGCCTGGCGCGTGCTCAGTGCCCAGTAAGTGTCAGCTCTAATTACATGGGGCGTCATCTGCTTTTACCACACAAAAAATAAAGGGCAGGCAAAAAGAAAGTCGGGTAGGAAGCCCGGCACTGGAAGGCACGGTGAACAAAGAGACGAGAGAGACGTGGTTCTACGGTCCATTCTGCATCACGCTCTTGCTGAACGGCCTCGGGCAAATCCACCAGTCCCTAGGCTTAAGATTCCCTTGTCGGTAAAATGAGGAGTCTGGACAAGCTGAAAGGATGACTAATGTTTAGTATGACCCCAACCTTCCACAGAAAGTACACAAAATAATTACCCTATCCTGCCCTGCCCTACTCAACCCTAACCACACCTAACTACACGTTAAGCCTTACAGACCTTGTTGCCGGGATTCAAACAGATTTTTTGGAGCGCACGGCCATGCTGCTGTTCTTGCCTTAGGGTCCCCCTACGGTTCTTTCTAGCTTGACGATATAAAAGGCAGAGGAGCAGAAGAGCTAGAACACAGCCACATTGCCTCGGTGTAATCCCAGGTTTATCACTTACTAGTAGTGTGACTGTGGCTAAGCTCCTTGGCCTCTCTGTGCCTCAACTGTCTGTGAAACAGGGATAATAACACTAAGTCACACGGTTGTTGGAAGGATCACATGATTTTTCCTCTAAAATACTTAGAGAAAGGCAGCAAGAGAGGGAACACGAGCAGGGGGAGTGGGAGAGGGAGAAGCAGGCTTCCCGCTGAGCATGGAGCACGACGCGGGGCTTGAGCCCAGGACCCTGGGATCATGACCTGAGTCGAAGGCAGACGCGTAACGACTGAGCTACCCAGGCGCCCCTATGATAGTTTTAAAATATATCTAAAAACTCTTTGATACTCTTCCCTTCAAAAGGCAGAACTTGGGGCGCCTGGGTGGCACAGCGGTTGAGCGTCTGCCTTCGGCTCAGGGCGTGATCCCGGCGTTGTGGGATCGAGCCCCACGTCAGGCTCCTCCGCTGTGAGCCTGCTTCTTCCTCTCCCACTCCCCCTGCTTGTGTTCCCTCTCTCGCTGGCTGTCTCTATCTCTGTTGAATAAGTAAATAAAATCTTTAAAAAAAAAAACAAAAAAAAACAAAAGGCAGAACTTAATTCTCCTCCCCTTAACTGTGGGCTGTACTTAGTGACTTGCTTCTAACAAAATATGGCAGAGTGTCAACATTTGAGTCCAAGCTTACAAATTAAAAGCTTTGTGGCTTCTTCTGTGTTTTCTCTCTTAGATCACTCCCGCTGGGGGAAACCAACTGCTGTGTTGGGAGGATATTCAAACAGCCCAAAAGAAGGCTCATGCAACAGGGACCTGAGGTGTCCCGCCAACAGCCATAAGAGCGCACCATCTGAGAACGAGACCTTCCAAGCCTAGTCAAACCTCGAAATGAGGGGTAGCTCCAATCAACATCTTGACTTCGGCCTCATCCTTAAGTCAGAACCGCTAAGCTAAGTCACTTGCTTTGAAACCGTGACAGAAAAAAATGCCTGTTGTTTTAAGCCACTAAATTTTGGGGTTAATATGACAAATACAGTATTCTAAAGATTTAGGCTCAAGGGTCAACCAAGTTTCACGACCATGGGTCTCCCCTTTTTCTGTTCTGTAGCTCTGGCTTTACTAAATACTGTGGCCCTCAGAAGCTGTTACCATATTCAATGTCTTGTTGGACGATTCTAGAAGCAAAAGTGGGATTCAGTGATCCAGGGTGAAAGGATAAAAAGTGGAAGAGTAAGCTAATGGTTATAAGGAACAGGCCAAAACATGAAGACAAAGCGCTTGGTAGTTTTCCTCTTTAGAGCCGAGATGTGAGATGCCAGCAGCATGCACTTGTGCTTACATCTACCAAGAAATCAAAGACGCGGGCGTGCAGAGCCTTGGCGAGGGCGTCCCTGCTGTAACAGGCCTGCTCCACGTTGAGGGTCACGTGAATGGACTCCGACTTGCCTCCCCACTTGCTGTCCATCTGCCGGCTTGTAAGCTTTTCTTTCAACCTGTCCTGGTTTATCCCCAGAAGATATGCAGGAAAAGCCAAAACTATAGAAAACAAAATAAAACATGATTGTCTTTGGAATTTTAACAATTCATTTTGCAAACACGTGGAGGCACTTTTGTGTGTATGCACACACGCACACACGTACACACGTACACACGTGCATATACAAGACACCAGCACTGCCCCCCCCCAAAAAAAACTTTCACTCTACTGAAGACTGCTTATCAGCAGTCCCACACACACACATCCATTTTGTTTTTCTCAATTGTTCTATTACATGAGTCAATTCCTATGACGGCTGAGACTTCCAATAATACAAATTGGTGATCCAAGAAGGATGGTGAACCAACCCCCCCTGCTGAGATCACAGCTAACAAGCCTAAAATGGACATCTTTCCAGGCCTGCAGCAAGGCAGCCCGGAAGGAACTAAATCAAGAGACATTTCTTTGGCTCCGAAAATTGTTTTCTTCCTTTCTTGTATGGTGTTTTCATAGCATCATTCCCAAAGATGTTGAAGCACCTGGAATCATGAAGTAATAATTACAATATCATAATAATCACCTATTTCTTGAGTGCTTACCACACGTAGGGTTACTAGAGAGGACAGAACACAAAATATTAAGAAATCCTGAAGACAGTCTAGACAAGGCATGGATAGCTTACCAAATTAACAAGTCTAGATAATAAAGTTTAGAGGCATTTAGGACAGGAAGCTATAATGACTTGCTGGGGTAGTCCAGGAAAACGCGGGATTCTTGTGGGGCCTGAAAGGATGAACAGCATTTGTACAGATGCAGAGGAAGAGAGAAGAGGGGAGCGCAGTGGGGTGCGCACAGGGGTGGAGGAAGCAGGGTGGGAGACACGGTCAAGGTGCAGCGAGCAGACCAGCACTGACTCTAGCTGAAAAGGTAGGTAGTTACAAGGTTAGGGTGAACTCTGACAGTGGAGGTCCTTGAATGGCAGGAGAAATTTGGGCTGGAGTCAGAGGGGGCCTGAATGACTTCTGGGAGGGGGTGGGGATGGGATCTGTAAGATTTCTCTGGGAGAGGCAGATGGCACACAACGGAGGGCACTGGCGCTGTTCATCTCACAGCAGACCCATCCCGTCGTAAGGACACGGAGTAACATAGCTCTGGTCTTCGAAGAGAAGAGCTGAAGAGACGGCTTCATAACTTGCTTCAGGCCATGAACCTTGCCAAGAGGAGGGCCAGTGATATAAATGGATTTTCTTGATTTCTGCTCAAAACACTCTAAAGTGAATAAAGGATGCCATTCCGGGTCATGAAAGAATGCTCAGATTTTTTTGTAGTATGAATGAAAGGTTTTCATGCACACAAATCCAAACTCTAAACTTGGATATGAGTCTTCTTTTTCCCCATAAAACTGTATCAGAAGTTTCTGATAAAAGGATTTTGTTAAAGACTTTATGATAATGCTCAAAAATCACAAGCCTCCCAATAAAGGATAATCTGAATTTCACAGATGGTGTTAGAATGAACGGGCTGACATTTCTCAGTAGATACCTTCCAACGAGATTAAGTCAGTGAATGCATTTTGAAGAAGCGTAATGCCAGAACAAGGTACTTATTATCTATGCTAGCATTCTACAGAAATGCTCTGACTGGTAGAAGGGCTTCCTTTTACAAAGGGCCATTTGCCAACGGCCAATTCCTTTAGTTTGGTTTTCATGTTAACACACGTGTTTAGGAATCTGGATGTGTCTTCCACAAAACCGAAACTTAACCTTTGCACAGGGCAAGGACCTAAGACGCCCATACGCCAGACTAGACACATGCGTGGTTGTTGGGAGAATCAGGAGACATTTACCAGAGTGTCTGACATACAAGAGGCCTTTACTAAGGGGAAGCTATAACGTTGGTTATTATCACCACCACTAGTCAGTTAGTCGATACACACACATCTCACTTGATACAGTGGATATTATTACCAATGGTGTATAGTAAATTCGCCAGGGCCCCTCACTGTTCATGGTAGCTACACACAGCGAATACCTTGATACAATGAATAATTAGCCTCCATCTGTCTGTTTTGTAAAATGTGGGCTTCTGCCAAGCCCCTATCATGTTAAAATAGGGACACAGTTAAAATATTTGGTAAAAATGTTTATGCCATTGTCTTTATTTTTTTTTTATTTTTATTTTTTAAAGATTTTATTTATTTGACAGAGAGAGAGACAGCCAGCAAGAGAGGGAACACAAGCAGGGGGAGTGGGAGAGGAAGAAGCAGGCTCACAGCGGAGGAGCCTGATGTGGGGCTCGATCCCACAACGCCGGGATCATGCCCTGAGCCGAAGGCAGACGCTTAACAACTGCGCCACCCAGGCGCCCCTATGCCATTGTCTTTATGACCATAACTAAAGAAACACAACATAAGGGCTAAGTCCTTGGGTCCTTACATAAGACTGAAAAAGAAACTTAGTAACGTCTGAGTCCCCCAAGCTACTGCAGAGGAAGGCAGGAGTGAAGGACCACAGGCACTTGAAAAACAAGGCATGGAATATGGCCAAGAATCGGAGCCACAAGCTTAGGGAGACCCCTAAGAAGTTTAAAGAGGAAATCTAGTACTTGCTTGGAAAAAAAATCCATGCCATGTTTTTCAAGTACAAGCTTTTATGGCCCTACATTTTCTTCAGTGGCTGCCCTGGTGCTGAAATTACAGGGCTGCTCAAATGGACTTCCTGCAGGCTGTGAATTTCTGTGAGGGTGTGTGCAGGTGTGGCTGGAGAAGGACGTCAGTACAGAAGCTAGGAGGCTGTGGGGAGGCAGCGAGGGAGGGAGGAGGCATTGATTAATTTCAAAAACCTGCTATAACTCTGGTATCGTTAATCAGAGTTATGGAGAACACAAAAGAACCTGCCAGAAAGTAACATTTCAACACATTTTGATAATGAGAATAGATTTCTGTTATTGCATTCAAGTGTAAAACAAAGTTGGATTAATTTTTCTGTGTACATCTGAAGTACAGAGGAGCTAAAGTAAAAAGACGTAGCAAACACAAAATGCTGTTTTACAAATCTAAAAGAAATGGCAAGGTAAATGTGGGCGGTCTCCGGTGTTGAGGTTCCGTGCTCTCGAACCCATCAGTTACACAGCAAAAAAGATGGGCATTGTCCCTCGTACTTTCCATTCCTATTTACGTATTTTTTCCCTTCAACAAAATTCACAGGTTAACGTCTTTGGAGCAAGACTTATTTCCAAAAGTACATCATCTTACTACAGTGACTATGATGGATATACACGTGCCTAAGCTGAGGTTTTCTTGACTTCTCAGCAACGTACAGGTTTGACTCAGGAAATCCTACAGCTCCACCAGTCTAAGGTCAGGTCAATAACAAAATCTGTTGTCACTTATGGCTGTTTTGCTTTATTAGGTCAGCTATGACGGGAATCTTACCATCTTTTTCTACAACAGCTAGAGAAACTGTCTGCTTTCTTCTGTTATAAAAATATGGGCTAACACTTTCTTCTAAAAATTTAGTCCACGTTGAGGTGGGCGGGGGTGGTACCCGGGTGGCTCAGTCGGTTAAACATCTGCCTTTGGCTCAGGTACTGATCCCGGGGTCCCACAATGAGCCCTGTGATGGGCTCCCTGATCAGCGGGGAGCCTGAGTCTCCCTCTCCCTCTGCTTATCACTCCCCATGCTTGTACTTTCTGTGTCAGATAAATCAAAATCTTTTTAAAAATTTTAAAAAGTTAAAAAAATGTATTCCATGGGATATACTCAAACATGAGAGAGGACACAAACCAGGTGAGTTCATTTCAGTGTGTGCATTCAGTGCTGTAACAGCAGAGGTTCTGCCCTGATGTCCACCAACGGATGATTGGTTCAGTGAAAGTACACACAGCCAAGCAATGGAATTCTATGTAGCTAAAAAGAGATGAAGCGCATAGAGCTACCCTATGACCCAGCCATTGCACTACTGGGTATTTACCCCAAAGATACAGACGTAGTGAAAAGAAGGGCCATATGCACCCCAATGTTCATAGTAGCATTGTCCACAATAGCCAAATTGTGGAAGGAGCTGAGATGCCCTTCAACAGACGAATGGATTAAGAAGCTGTGGTCCATATATACAACGGAATATTACTCAGCCATCAGAAAGAATGATTACCCAACATTTGCAGCAACATGGACAGGACTGGAGGAGATTATGCTAAGTGAAATAAGTCAAGCAGAGAAAGACAATTATCATATGGTTTCAGTTATTTGTGGAACATAAGGAATAGCAGGGAGATCGGTAGGAGAAGGAAGGGAAGAATGAAGGGGGGTAAACAGAAGGGAGAATGAACCACGAGAGACTATGGACTCTGGGAAACAAACTGAGGGCTTCAGAGGGGAGGGGGTGGGGGATAGGCTGGGCCGGTGATGGGTAGTAAGGAGGGCACGTATTGCATGGTGCACTGGGTGTTATACGCAAACAACGAATCATGGAGCACTACATCAGAAACTAAGGATGTACTGTATGGGGACTCACATAAAAAATTTTTTTAAATAAAAATAAATAAAAAGAGCTTCATCAAGCTCTTAATGAATAGAATAATCTCCAAGACATAACGGGAGGTGAAAAAGCAACCACAGAACGTGGTGCGTTATGCTCCCATTAATGCACAAAAGTGAGAAACTGGATGAGCGTCGTGGCTCTGGAACACATATCCCCTGAAAGGAATACAAGAGACTGGAAACCCTGGTGCCCTCTGGGGAAGGGAACAAGGTGACAAGCAAAGGGGTAGACACGACACTCTGCTGAGGTCATGACTCATGTCAAGGTATACCAAGTGAGCGGGAAACGGATTCTCAGGAGGAGGGCCCAATTCTCTGCTCCATCTCTCTGGTCCCAAGCACAGCCTCTCCTGGTCTCCAGCACGCCAGCATCTCCACTCAGGGCATTGCCAGGCAGCTGCCAATCCTGGGCCTTCCCCGCTTGGCCGAGGGGGCTGCTTCCTCCAGACCTCAGTGTGCAAGGAACCACTTCCTGGCTCAAGCATGCTGGGGAGGGCTCGCTGTGTCACAGTTGTTTTGTTCCCCAGCGTGAAGAGGCAATAAGACCGTACTACCCAAGAAGGGAAGAGAAAGTCATTCTGCTTCCACAGCAACCACCAAGAAACCTGCATGGTCATTGTTAAAAGGACAAGTGTAACGACCCTCCTGGATACATATGTGCATTTGTTAAATGTGAAGGAAAATTAAGTCTAGAAACAGTGATTATTAGGTGCTATTTCTAGACTTTATGCACACCACGTATATTCATTGTCATTCCCACACACAGACACACACACACACACACACACCGACACACACTCACTTCCCTGGTCAACATAATTCATCTTTCTTTTTATCAGACAGACATCAGAAGTTAGCAGAACTTCCCTCTTTTATCACAAAAGAAAACAAAAATATAAAAAAAGAACCTTATTTGGAATGGAAATAGCCTCCCTGCATTGTCAGCAATGAGTGGGATACTATTTATTACTAAGGATCTAAATTTATCATTCTGGAAGAATGCTGAGAAAGGAAGAAATGCCTTCCTGGGTGGTTAAAGGCTGTGTGGGTTGAGAGCAGCCTGGAAAGCCATCTGATGCCTTGGAGGCTAAAGTCGCCCGTCACAGTGGCTGTGGCAGATTACAGCTCACACAACCAACAACGTGCCCGCAGGAAGGACCGAGGTCTTCCGAAAGCGCAAACCCGATCACTCAGCCTTCAGGCTCTATTACAGAGGTGACCATGAAAGGCGATCGCCAGCAGTATCGACACAAGAGCCAGGGCCCATGTGTTTGTTTTCAGAATGCAGTCTAAACCAGCCCACAGACAAGCTGCACCTGCGAGCTTTCCGTACTGACATAAACCCCATCACGGCTCTTCAGGACCGTGAGGTGAATGGAAACCCTCCAGGTCATGTACAGAGAAGATTTTTCTTAGGAGGCCAATCTTTGTGGAGTTATTTGGCTATCACTCTCATCGTCATTGAAGTATCACTTTATTTGTAAACCTAGGTGTGAAATTCTGGCAGACTCCCCCAAGGTTGATGGTACATTGAAACAATCTCATGAATGGTCTACCGGTGTGGGATGTGGTGAGGACGGCAGGTGGCCAGGAGAGGCCCAGACGCTCTTAAGACCATTTGTTCTGCCCCAACAGGACCCAAGACTCCTTGTGTCTTCCCCAAATGCCCAGCTGAGGCCCTAGCAAAGGACATCGGCTGGTTACCTGGGGCAGAGCTAAGCGATCGTTCACCCGCGTTCACCCGCCGTGTGCCAGAGCTACTCACACTCCTCACTCTCCACGGCCGCGTAATTGCCAACTTCCTTGAAGCTGATGTTCCCCAGGTGGAGGACACCCGCCACAATCTGCAGCACCAACGTCTGCTCCTCCGCGAAGATCCCGATCACGTTCATTGCGTGCTGGGAGAGAAGCGAGAAATCGTCCAGGTGGGTTGGCCCCAGCTTGCTAAGCACGTGATGAAGAAGCCAAAGCTTAGACCAAGTTGTGTGGTCACATGGGGCTTAGCTGGCAGGGCGGCAGGAAGGCGCTGTAGGACGCGGTCACTGCCCAAGGCACTCATCCCCTCAAGTGTCAGAGGCAGGCTGGAAGGGCACTGGTGTCTTTAGATGCAGCGCGCGATCCCCTGGCAGGAGCTCTCCAGGAGCAAAGATACACAGGGAGCCGCAGCCATATCCACAGTCAGCACCCTGTCCTTGTGCCCTGCAGTGTCCTCACTGCCACCCCCCTCCCTCCAAGGGCACGGAGGCCCCCTTTCCACTTACTCCAAGGAGACTTTGGAGATCTTTCGCCTCACCAGGAGGGTGAGAATAGATGGTACTTGTGAAAGGATCTTGATTAAAGACCTCCAGCAAATCAAATCAAAGCGTCAACAGAAAAGTCTTGTTTCTGAGGTTCGTTAACTTCAGTAAAAATAGCTGAAATGCCAAGACTTATTCATCTGAACCCTAAAAGAACCATATGCTAGGACCAATGCAGACCCCTCATCTGCATTCCTTCTCTCCCCTCCTTTGCGGCCATGTGGCCCCTTGATGCTGTCTTCATTCCTGCCCCCCTCAAACCGCACCCCCACGTGCCCTGTCGGGTCCCCACCTCGCACCTGGGTCTGGGCTGAGGGACGGGCCTGGCAGGAAACGGACTCAAAAGGCAGAGGGGATATAGTTCTTTGAGGCTAAACGGGTGAACAGCCCAGCCCCAGAAAGTTCTAGATTGGCTTACTGAGTTGTTTCCCTGAAGACGTGACCCCTCAATAACGTACCGGGGTTGACACTTGGTACCCTGACACGCACAGCGCGTGAGGGGCATGGAGGCAAGGGCTGCCGTCTGCCCGTTCAGTGTGGGGGTGAAGGGAACCCCCTTGGAGGTGTTGGAAAAGATCAGAAGGGCGGTCTTCGCTTCAGCTTTCTGAGGAAACAGCTCAGCAATGGCATAAGCTCTAGGCGAACAGGGATGGTCCATCTACCTACGACAGCGCTCACCTGTGAGAGCACCTGCGGGGTGGGGGCGGGGAGGAGGACTCACTTCTTCCCCCCTTGCAACTCATTCGGTGGTCCTCAAGCGGCCGCTCTTCGCTCCTAACCGTCCCTGCCCCGTCTACCCCAGGCCCCGCCAGCGCCGAGCCCCTCCCGCGTGGCCCTGAGCCAGCCCTTACCAGGGTCTCCTGAAACTCCCGCCTGTCGTCAATGTCGTCCACCTTGTAGGACCCCGAGAGGCTCAGGTAGTAGTAATAGTCCATGCTGGTGACGCCCAGGCTGTGCTTCTGCTCTGCGGAGGCGCCCTCGATGAGCTGCAGGAGGCAAGCGGGGTGCGTGTGGTGCGGCCCCCCAAGCCGAGGCCCCGCTCCCGGGCCCCGGTGACGAGCGCGCTCTGACCCTGCCCTCTACAATGACCGGGGTCCTCATCTCCAAAATGTGGGCTTCAGGATGGCTGCTCTGCTTGGGGTAGCCCAGGTCATCTCTGCAAAATCTCGTTCCCAACTCTGGTGAGACATACAAGAGCTGAGAACTTCCCCGCATCCAAGGAGGACTGTGGTGCCGTGCTGGTGAGACCCCCCGGAAGAGCAGAAAACAAGCCAGGTTATAAGCACTTCGTTTCTGCTCAGCGTGCTAATGGCTTTATGAAGTGCAGCTGCCCCTCACGCTCCCCCTACGGATGCCTGTTAGAGCAGCGGCCCGGGTCCCGCTCTCTGGCGTTCTGGAACCTCCTAACCAATGGGCTGTCCCGTTTTGATATTTGCCTTTGGTCTGAGCAAGGTCCTCTTAAAAGGGCTCCCACCAGTGGTGTGCTAGAAAAATATCCAACAATCAGCTCGTGGGGAGAAGAATGGATTTGTAGTGTTTGCTGACTGTCGGGTGTAAATACTCCTACCACGACTGACTTCAGACTACCAAGAAAATAGCACTGAAGGAGGAAGTGGGAAGGGAAGCACTTGGCCCAGGCAGGCTGGCTCCAGCAGCCACCTGCTCCAGCCCGGAGGGATTTAGGAAAAGAGAGGGCCTCGCCACACTTCTCCATCCCGGTCAAGTTCCTCCTGTCATCTCAGCTCCACGCCCCGCAAGGAGGGAACATCATCTCCATTACAGAGAAGTTCTAGGTCACCCATGACATCAGGGTCCCTTCGCTTTCTTCCGCCTCCTCAAAATATCTTTGTGCCACCCCCTTCCTATTTTCCCCCTTCTGTTTTTTCTCCCCATCCACACCACAGAGCCCCTCATTTGCATTTTCAACCCCCCCCCCAACCCTCTCCTGCCTGCAGACACATGCTGCTCTCGGCCGTAAGCTTTTCCTTGACTCTGAACTTCTCCAAGCCGCAGAGGAGACTTCCTCATCACGCGCTAGCCACCTGCAAGAGTGATGTGCCATCATCTGAGAGAGCTAGCTAACTGAAAAGACTGTGTACGAGCTCCCGACACAGCTTTAACTTGCTTCTAATCCAATGACCTTCAAACTATAACAAAGTAAACCTAACACCAAAAACAGCTGCAGGCCTTTCTTCAAAGAAAATCTGAGTGGATCCCCGACATATGAAATGCTAATACATAAACTCATACATCAAGAAATCTGACCCACTCTCCGTGGCTTCTGGACGTCCAGGTCCAGGATTCCTAAAGATCCTTAGCCCCCCCTAGTCTTTCATCCGAGCTCTCCTTCGGGAGACTTCCGCCCTTGCCAACTGGTCCAGGCGCCGTTTGGGCCACCTGACTTGCCAGGGCAGACTCCCGACCTCGCTCCCTTGTGCGCCTTCCGCACCTCTCCTTGCCCTCTCAGCCACACCTCCCCACAGGGACTCCTGCCTGGCAAAGAATCAAGCGCTCGTACGTTTGTTCTGCCGTTATATTACCACTTTCTTGATTATTTAACCTTTGGGAAATTCTTCTCTTCTTTGCCCAAGAACTTACTCTCCTCGCAGGTAGGGACATCCTCACCAGTTTTGCACACTGATTTATACACACTATACTAATAAACACCCCTTGGCTTGGCAGGCTAGATTGTCTAAACCTGAGAACTGAGAGGAAAAAAATTTTTTTTGTTAATGTGGAGAAGGAATAAGGAAATAGAAAGAAAAAATATAAAGGAAAACCTGGTAAAATATGTGAAAACTCCGCTCTCCGGGGTTCCTCATCACCACCCTGGATTTTTCCAGAAGGAAGTTGGAGATCTTTCCACCATCTGGTTCCCCACCTGGACTGAACTGGATTTCAAAGTATTTTCCCTGCAAGAAAGTTAGGGATTTCCTTCAATGGTCGGTGAGCAGAAACATGATGTTCCAAACAGGCTTTGAATACAGCATATAATTCAAGGAAATTCATTAATGAAAGATACATTCTGAATTATTCCTAGTTCTGATCAAGACTTCCTCACTTCTTCCTTTCAGACCATAATCAGGGCTTTTGTCCAGTCGCACGATTCTACCCTGAGAGAGAGAATCTACCCTTCTAGCCCGACTAAATAAGGATATGCTGTATTCCTTGCCCATTTCCCCCCAGTGGGTACTTGCCTGCTAAGCCGGAAGCTGTAAAGAATGGGATAGAAAATCTCAAGGTTCCCTTGATCTAACAAGAGCGAACTCTATCAGCCTCTTTCAGGGAGAGCAAATTTTCCCTCTGCCAGACTAGTTTCATGGCTTTGAGCAAAAGGCGTCCTTTTACCTCTGGACCATCCAGCGTTCTTACCTAAAGTAAAAACACTTGATTATAAACAATGTTCTTTCCAGCTAGTTGTGGGTGTGGAGATTTTTGCTACTGTTGTTAATTATTTCCTTTTAAATTACTGCTCGGAAGGAACAAAGGAGAATAAAGCCCTGGGATTTAGCTGGAAAGGTGTCCAGATTGTTAAGGAAATGACACAATTTTTCTCACTAGAACCTGGTTGCTCTCCCATCCTTGGAAAGGGCCAGGAGCATAAATGAAGACAAAGGAAAAGATGAGAATGTGGGTGTTCGGGAGTGTACGGCCTGGGGTCAAACTGGCGAGCATGCCCAGCCTAACTGCGCTTCACATTCTTAAATTTTAATATTTTACAACATTAAGTAGTTTAAAAATGTGTACACTGATGAAATCCACCCATTTCAGGGCTGGCTCCTGCCAGGCCGCAAGTCTGGGACTAGAACCATAAACTCATTAAGGACAAGCAAAGCACATTTCACGTTTTTCCTGCAGCCTACGGCCTCCGCTATCTGCTGCTGTGTTCGTGCTAAGTCAACTGCAGATTTCAGGTACCAGAAAAGTTACAAAGGAAGGCCACCCTCTAACTGTCTATGTGTCTTATTCTGATGACTCCTCCCCTTCCCCCAAATAAACCCAAAAACAAACACCTAGAAGCACCAGACAGACAGAAGGACCACAAACCACTGCTATCCCAAATTACAGTGCTTCCGGAGACACGATTGCTGAACAAGATTCCCCACGCTTCCTATGATGATGACTATTCCTTCACCATCTTTTCCTTTTGGCACGTTTTGGAGGGAATAAATCAGTGTCTGTCCATGTGTACCCCCTAAGCATTCCCCATCAATCTGGCCATGGGAATGAAACCAAACAGGACATCAAATCCAGGAAGGGCAGATGTAGGATATGGCAAACTCTCAAACCCTTTCAGAAGTGGTTTGAAACCTTGGCTGCCCTGTTGCAAAGAGCTGGGGAGGCTTTTTTTTTTTTTTTTTTAATTTTATATATTCATTTGAGAGAGAGAGAGCACGAGCAGAGCAGAGAGAGCGGCAGAGGGAGAGGAAAGGCAGACCCCCCACTGAGCACGGAGCCCCATGCGGGACTGGATCCCAGGGCCCCAGGATCATGACCTGAGCTGAAGGCAGACGCTTAACTGGCTGAGCCACCAGGCGCCCCGGAGAAGTAAGTCCATCTCTAGGGACTGGCACCCAAACCTGAGCAATTCTAAGAGCCTGGGTGATTTTTCTATGTGGCCAAGGTGGAGAACCACTGTTCCAATGGACAGAAATGCTAATATACAATCAAAATTGTTATATAAAAGCTAAAACCCCAACGAGAGACCAAAAGTTTAGTTTCGTTGTAGAGCAGCCTGGGGGAAAAGAGGAACTTGTATGAAGAAAGGATATTGTGTTTTCATAATCAGATGGACAGAAACGTTGATTCTTGGTAATGTGTTATTTCTTAAGCTAGGTACTGGGTATGCTGGTGTTCGTTGTATTATTTTTAAATAGTGTTTGAAATATTTCATAATATATTGCTTAAAACTTGAAAAGATTGGTAAGTGGAAATATGTGAGTTTTTATGATTCATACCGCATGTCCCTTTTTTCAGAGATCTTATTTTTATGTAAGCTCTACACCCAATGCGAGGCTCGAACTCATAACCCTGAGATCAAGAGTCGCATGCTCTATGGACTGAGCCAGCCAGGCACCCCTGCTGGAGAAATTACCTATATTCCGACCCTGAAGCCCCTTCTACTCCTTCCTACTAAACAATCACTTGTTAACAGTATATTCAAACTTTAGACTTACAGACACCTTAGTTAAGTTTTATATAACGTGTCTTTTAAAATAAAAAATGAGACCATATTATAAGTATTATGTTGTTCTGTAGCCTGTTCTTTTTTTAAATTTAACAATATATTATGGATATCTTCTTAAATAAGTCATTATTAACGGGACTTAGATATAACATCTTAAAAGAATAATTAAAAGAAAACGTACATTTTACATTTTTCTTTTTTTAAAGTAGGCTCCACGCCCAGTGTGGAGCCCAACACAAGGCTTGAACTCACAACCCTGAGATTGAGCCCTGAGCCGAGGTTAGGCATTGGGCACTTAACTGACTGAGCCACCCAGGTGCCCCTGAACGTTTTCAATGTTGATAAAAATTGCCAAATTGCTCTCCTAGGGGAATGTGTCAGGCTTCAACCAATAGTGTGTCTTCTCTGGTATTATCAATCTCAACGTTTGCTCATCTGAGAGACAGAAAATGATTTATGGTTTTGATTTACATTTCTCTCATTATTAATGGAAACATCTTTGGATGCCCCATCAGACATTACTCTGTGTGTGTGTGTGTTTGCACACTCACGCTCTTTCTCATCTTTCCATCAGGGTTACATGAAATTTTATAATTGGAAAAATAATAAATGCTGGGTATTTTTGTTTTACAAAAAATGACTGATGTATCCTCCTTGTCCAAGGATAAAGAACAATTTATACTGGAAACATCAAAATACTGATTTAATTATTCTTTTGCTAAAGAAGGCAAAAGGGGGTGGGTACCGAGAGAGTTAAATCTGGTCAGTGCATTTTTACAGGGCACACGGAGATAGACAATTAGGAAAAAAAGGTCAAGTGGAAAATTCATTCACATTGTCTTTTGTATTTCATTACCTAGAAACTTCCTCAAGGTAACACAACCCAGGCACTGAGCAGAAAAATATGAGTGGTGAACGAATGAGTAAATAGTTTGAATAGTATTGAACAGCAAGGAAAGTGAGGGCAATAAGGGCAGATATAACTCACCAGGGAATCCAACATCACTGTATGAGACCTTAGTAAGAATTCTCTTGGAGATAGAAGCTTCCTTCCAAAATAGAAGAGTGAAAAAGAAATTGTTTTTCTCCAAAATTCCCACTATTTATTTTAAAATGGTCTGGAATCAGCCTCACAGATGGCTCCCTGACTGCTTTACTGCCAGACATAATCTATGGTTGAGATAAGATATAAAATCTACATAAATCAAAGCTACTGGCCGAATACCCATTTCTTTGTAAATGTGGCTTTTTGTCAAGGGCAATATATTCATATGCATCCTTGCCAAGCTTTCCAATTCACCCCCCGAGGAGACACTCAGGCAGAAAAATGTCTAAATGGGCATTCGTGACAATGCATTTGGCTGACACTTTCATTGCCTTGGGTTAAGTGGACCAGTTAGGAGGCCATCTGACAGGCCGTATCCAGTGGCTTCTGGATGTGATGATGTTACAAGAATATATCTAAAACAAACACACAGACCTCTGAGGGGTGGGTAGACAACTGGCTCACTGTGGCTGCTAGAGAGGAGGAAGGTTCTCTCCAAGGTACAGGATCAAGTGTCTGTTCCCTTGCATGTCCACGGCCCAAGTTCCAGGGAGCAAAAGTAAGGCAAGAAGACCTGCAAATCTAGTCGACTCACTTATTTGTCTGGGAAAGAAGGTCTTTCCTCTAGGGCACAAAGCAAACCCTTCCAGGACCAAAGCTGACACTTCTATCAATTTTCATTTTCCCTAGTAAGGCGACCTGCATTGAGAACTGTTTTCAAAAATCATCTTCTATCCCGAGGCTCAAAACTAACTTCAGGGAAAGGGCAAATGGGTGCCCGACAGCACACCGCTAAGAAAATGAAGACGAGGTTGAAAAGCAGCCTCCTGATGAAACGTGAAAAGCTCCCATTTCCTTGGGGATACCAGACTTAAATCAGGAATATCGATGTCATCCATCAGGTGACATTCTCTGAAACAGGGAAGAGACTCACAAATCGGCTGGAGTTGTTGTTCCGGACGGTCTTGGCGTTCCCGAAGGCCTCCAGGAGCGGGTTGGACTGCAGGATAATGTCCTTGACGTGCTGTCATGGCAGACAGGCCAGAGGTTAGGAAGGTTGCAAGCACCAAGCACGCAACGTGAAGCCAAACTTTCCCTAAGGACCCAGATAAGATGAGGTCTCAAATCTACACGGTCCTGGGGTTTCTGGAAGATTTATGCTTTTCTCTCAACAGACCTAACCCTGCTTGTGTGCTCGCGTCTTCCAACTCCCTTGACTTGATGCCTGATTCCCTGGAACCAGGGTACCAGCAGGAAAATGGGATCTACAGATGTCCCAGGACTGGGTTTCCAGATTGGATGGTGGAGCTTGACCCTGCACTCACAGGCACGCCGGGAGTCACAGCGGGAAGGAGAACGAAGCAGGAAGGGGCATCTCGTTGCCACGCTCGTTGCCAGTCTTTACTGGCCCCACCCCTTTTCCACCCAGCTACTCTACCTGCCTATCACACCCCCACCCCCGCCCTCTTCATTGCAAGGGGAGAGGCAGCTTCGGGGAAATGAAATAGTGTCTCCTCCCAGACAAGGTTGTGGGCACATAGTCCTGGGCTTCCCAAACTTTCCTGTTCATGAATCACCAAGGGATCTTGTTGAAATGCAAATGCAGATTCAGGCAGTCTGAGGCAGGGCCTGAGAGTCTGCGTTCCTAACCAGCTCCCTGGTGCTACTGGTTTTGCCAGCGTGGAACCACGTTTTGGGCGGCAAGGGCCAACACTGGATTGTATGGAACAATTCCTGGCCTACTAGAGAGGAAGGATTTGGTTTTTCAAACACCCCACTTCTGCGCCAGACTGAAAAGTGTGCAAAACACTCTACGGGCAAGACAGCTCAACAGATAGGAGTTGATGTTGGAGAGGTCTTTCAACAAGTGAGTCATTCCTTGTAGTTCTAATTATTCACATGCTATGGTTAAACGTGTTCCAGAAATAACAAGTCTTTGGTTTGTGCTCTTCAGCTACTGACTAATTTCAAGCCAAGAGCTCTGTATCATTGTCCTCATAGGAAAACAGGAAGGGAAAAGTCAACAATAAACGTCTGCAGTCTGGCCACTAGGTCGTGGTCTGGAGCAAACAGGACTAGATTAAGGCACTAACTACTAATTAACCATGTAACAGCTGAAGCTGTTCCGTCGGCACCCTCCCGAACATGCAGGAGAGGAACAAGAATGGGAATTTCACTAACGGAGGTTAGCAATGGCTCCAAAGGCAAATTCTGGGTGGTCCCTCCATGGGGTCAAGTTCAAAGCTTAGAAACATCTTCCAAGCTGCCTACTCTCCTTTAAAAACTCATGGATTTACACAAACAATGCTTTCTTTGTAATTTTGACTTTCTGGTTCTTCATCAGTCCTTTGTATCTGTTATTGGACACCTTTTATCAACACTCTGGTGGGGCAGAACAAAAGAAGGGCTCTTCCTTGTCTCTTCCCTTCTTTAATTATTGACTTTGAAGCTGACAATCCTTATGCGTGTATCCACCGTCCAGCCATCAACTATCAAGATGTCCAACAGAATTCTGTGGCATGTGGTCAGCATTTGGGGAAAAGACAAAGAACACATAAAGGTAAAGGTGCAGCCCACCCATAAAACAGCATCCTGAGTTTGTCTTCGTGTCAACCTTTTAGGGATAGAGTGTGATCCCATGAACAGAGACAATCGAGTGGCACCACACCAACCTAAGTTCTTGAATCGCACTCACTGTCCAGCACCGAAGCCATGAGCCACGTGTCGCACTGAGTTCCAAGAAGGCTACTCCCAACTGAGATGGACTGTTAAGTGTAGATTACACGCCAGATTTCAAAGATTTAATATCAAAAAGAATGTAGAATATCTTGTTAGTTTCTTGATATTGATTATATGCCAAAATGATCATGTTTGGGATATGCTGAGTGAAATAAAATGTATTTTTAAAGTTAATTTTAAAATTAATTTTAATTAATTTTAAATTTAATTAATTAATTTTAAAATTAATTAAAATGTAGCCACTTGAAAATGTTCAGTTATGCATGTGACTTGTGCTGTCTTTCCACTGGACAGTGCTACTCTAAATCTTCCTTTCATTCCGTGAAAGAGGCCGCTCTAAGACCCTTTTACTCTGTGAAAGGAATTTTGGGTGCTGCCTGAAGCTTTCTGACCCAGCAGGACATAACAGGACAGAGCACCATTTAATTAGCAGACAGAACCACAGTGAAAAGAATTTTGATGTATCTTTTTAAAGTCTACAGGTGACTGCACTTACTCAGTGATTCGGATTAAAAAATTAACCTTTATGGTGAAATCTACCTGGGAGCATGAGTACCAGGAGGAAACTGTCCCCAGTGGTCTGAGCGATGAGCCCTATGTGCTTGGGAGCCCCCTGTGGACCTAGCCCACCTCCGCCATCATCCATTGCTCTCTGGGGAGGGGGCTTCACCCACTCCTGCTGATGCTGATGGGTCAAACTAAAGACAAATAACGCTGTATCTACTGTCCTCCATTCCGCACCCTCGAACGTGTTGCTTCTCGGCCCATACTGTATTCCTCTCCTTTTTCATCTCTCCTGTGTCCTCATTTGTCTGGACCTTCCTGCTTTCCTAATGTTACCCTCTAAATTTTCCTTTTTCCTTTCTCTCCCCTGCCCCTTCCCCCACTTTAAGATTTTTGTCAACGTCTTGAATTGGAAGTGTCGTCACATAGTTCAAAATATAAAAGTTACAAAAGGATATAGGGGAGGGTGTGCCCTTCCGTTGATCTCCCAGTTTCCCCTCCCTGAAGAACCCATTATCAGTTTCTTATCTCTCCTTCCAGAGGTATGTTATACCTACCCAAACAAATATGGATATATGTTCTCTTATTCTCCTCAAATGGCAACACATTATACACAATGTTTTTAAACCTTGCTGTTTGCAATTCGTCATTATCTTGGAGATCATTCCCTATCAGCACACATGAAGTTTAATTTTTATGGCTAATATTCTATTCTATTATGAACCATAAATTATTTCACCAGTCTCTGAATGATGAACCTTCAAGTTGTTTCCAGGCTTTTCTATTACTAAAAAATGCCATGTCAAATAACTTGTATCATTTCGCATACATTTCAGTACATCTAAAGGATATATTCTCTTAAGCAGAACTGATGAATCAAGGGGCGCATACACACAGAGTTGATACATTTTGCTGAAATGCCCTCCATCAAAGCATACTAGTTCATGCTCCTACCAGTAATGTGTAAGAGGAACTATGTTCCTACATTTTTACCAACAAAGTGTTTAAAACACTTGAACATTGTTGCCATTCCGACAGTTAAGAAACAGCTTTTCGGCGAGGTCTTAATTTGCACTACCCTTCTTATCACGAGGGAGAGCATGTTTTCATGCTTGATGAGTTGTCTGTCCTTCACACCCTTTATTTATTTCCTTTTCGGATTTTTGAGCTTTTTATTGATTTGTAAGAGCTCATTCTATATGAGGTATCTCCCTCTCCTGCTATTTCTTTGCAGATTTCAAGCCGCTTGGTTAGAGAACCTGTGTCTTTTCTGTGGGGGAAAAATGTTTTTGAACAGCAAAGGGAGACTTCAATTTTGCATAATACAGGACCTCACAAGGGGCCCACTCCCGAACTCACCTGGACCTTGGGCCCGCCTCCAGACACTCTGGAGATGTAGCTCATGATATATTTGGCAGCCACTGTCTTTCCGGCACCACTTTCACCACTGGGAAAAGACAGACAAAAACACCCACCCATGAAGTGGGTCACGACCAGGTCCCTCCCCGTGACAAAACAAACAAACAAACAAACAAACAAACAAACAAAAAAAGCAAGCAAGCAGAAAGCTATTCAGTCATAAATGCACAGCACTGGCTGAGAAAGGCAAACCCGTGCCAGGATGGGGTCACCTCGCTGATGCATAAGAGCAACGTCAACGTGCTCTGTGGACCAAGGTCTTGATAACGATCGTGTCCAGAACAGACAATGAAGCATTCGATACGCCCAAGAACAGAGAACATGCTTAGGAACGTGACGGGATATCAGAAGGATGGAATATTATACAGAAATTACCACTGACAGGACGATTGTAAACTTAGAGAAAAAAGCATAGGAAATAATGTTGAGTGGAATAAATCAGATAAAATTATATATGAAAACACGTTACAAAATGTAAGGGAAAACAAACATTAAAAAAAAAGAAAAAGACTAGAACTACCACAAAATATTAGCAGAAGTTCTGGTAAAGGGAAAGATACCATGGAAGACTCCTTTCAGATCATTATTTCCCAAACTTTTAGTAATGCACGAATTACTTCTGTAATTAAAAAAAAAAAAAAGGGAACTGTAGGCACTCTCAGGTTTCAAACCGTGTGCCCTGACCTGATGCAAGCGACTTTATTTTAGAAGTTCTAAAATTAAACGATGAGGCAATATTAATCACATCCTGCATAACAAAGACTACCTTCCGTTTTGGGGGCCTCACTGCACGGGGAAACCCTTTTGTTATTAGTGTATAGTCTGCTCTTCAAAATACCCATTCTTCCTTCAAAATCCCCTCGAACTAATGATGACCTCGACTCAACACGCTGAAGTCAGACTTCTCATCTCGCTACTGGTTGCCTTTGTGTTATCAACGGCTCGGTCACTCAAGAAAAGAGGAAACTTCTGCTCAGGGTACATTCAAGCCAGGTGACCCCTTACCTTCAAAAGGAAACCGAAATAAATTTGGAAATAATTTGCTATTTCAAAACAAAACAAACACAAAAAGGATTAAGGTAGCCATCAGAGCAGAACTCAGAACTTGGTTGAGTTTCCTTGACGTAATACACGTTTAATTAGAGAGATTAGAGGGAAGACTAAGGGAACAATACTCTGAGGGGCTCTGAATCCACCAATGCGACTCATTCACCACCCCAGCACACAGAGCTCCCAGCTTCCAGGTGACCAGGGAACCCAAACTGAAATTCCATTAAGATGTGGTGGCAAGAAGAAAACCAGCAAACCTGGCACGAAATGGCACATTGTTTATAGAGGACATGCTTACTCGCAGGCACAAGTAGGTAGAGCAAATATTTCAGCCCCATGAGGAAATGATCTGCTTAAATGGTCCATGTAATCAAATGGTTTATATGCAAGATCCAGGGTCAAAACACGTGCTCTTGCTCACTGGAAGCACAGTCCATTTTATAACGTTGTAAATAATGTGAACATTCAAGAATATTGTAAAGTCCAAAAGTGCAAGCTACAACCACCCAATCTAATATCACACAGACATTTAAAATAACTAGTAGAAAACTGTGTGGCAACATACACAGGACTGCAGCTAAGGTTAATGGCAACATAAGCCGAAGACAATGTATCTATACTGTGAACACAACTACGTAAAAATAATGTATGGACACGAATAGAAATGGAACAAAGAAAAAGAAATATTTCTGACTTGGGGCGCCTGGGTGGCTCAGTTGGTTGAGCGTCTGATTCTTGCTTTTGGCTCAGGTCATGATCTTCGGGTCGTGAGATCGCGCCCCACATTGGGCTCTGCGCTCATAGAGGAGTCTGTTTGGATTCTCTCCCTCTGCCCCTCCACCTGTGCTCCCGCGCTCTCTCTCAAGTAAATAAATAAATTTTTTTTAAAAAAGAACTATTTCTGACTTATTGAGGGGCCGATACATAGATGATTCTTTTTTCTTTGGATGTGATTTCTTTTTACGCTTAAATTTTCGAGAGGTAATTACCCATATATTTCAGATTTTTAAAGACAGCATTTCTGGAAAAAGTGGAACCACACATGACAGTGATGATTAACACTGATCAATTTCTTTAACTTATTCTTCAACTTCCTTTATCGGGATGAATAAACATATTTTCATGTTCAGAATTCCTCGGAGCAAGCTGTGTGTGTGTGTGTGTGTGTGTGTGTGTGTGTGTGTGTGTTTGTAAGAAA
Source organism: Ursus maritimus (assembly GCF_017311325.1). NCBI lineage: Eukaryota > Metazoa > Chordata > Mammalia > Carnivora > Ursidae > Ursus > Ursus maritimus. The sequence goes on along the minus strand of NW_024426119.1, from coordinate 15,311,901 downwards.
GAGAAAGGAAAAAGCAACAAATCCTATTAGAATTAGGAAATAAAAGTATAGTGATTCCCTCACTGTGTCTTTGGTTAATAGTGCGATCAGACATGAACTATTTTATCTCTTTTGTTAGAAGCAAAAGGACAGAAGAATAATGGAGCATAATTCATTCCATGTATTAAAATAAGTATGCCAGGTCCAAAATAGAACATCGACATTCTAGTAATTGTGATATTCTTCAGAAGCTTTAAAATAATTAGTTCTGGCTGAACATTGACTGGAAATTTCATTTCTTGGTTTCCATTTACAAACGCTTAAAAGAAAGTTCTATTGATCAGAGGTTGGTAATTTGCTCAGAATATGGTACAATAATGGAATGTTACATAATTACTTGAAGCTTAGAGTATATACAACCATAACTATACTGGCCCTTCTGGGATGGGAAAATATCATTTCTTCCTCTGGACTAAAACGCAAGTTAAAAGAATGTGAAGGTTTCAGACATTATACAGCATGCCCAAAATTATTTACTTTGCATCTCACAGCAGTTAGGGAATTTGATTTGCTTATGGTTATAGGCAGTCTTTCTTAATTCCACTGCCTTCACTTGACTTCTAATGCGGACCAAAAAAATACTCCAGAAGTGTATGTGCTTTAAATTAGAAAAATGCCCCGTTGGTCCCTAAATCCAGCAGCCTACCAGAATCCTCACAGTACTTTTAAAATGCTCATGTTTGGGCTCCTCTTCTGACCTGCCTCCAATCCCAGTCTCCAAGGACAGGACCTAGAAATAAGATTTTTAAACTAACTCCGTAGTTCTTATATAACTGGCTGGGACCCAACCACACAAATTGAAAACAAAGTCAAGACAGACTTCATAGGAAATATCAATTCAACTAAGAAATAAAGTTCTGTGTGCACTAGCTATAGAAATGGAAACATATGCTAAAATTTCAAAGAAATGGAAAGAATGTTCTGGGGGGAAAAGCTATTTACAATGGCATATTAATAATTGGATTCAAGGACCATAATTGCTTTTACAAGTCTGAAAGTTATTTCTCGCTTAAAAATCAATAGTGTTTTCAATTCATTTCAACTTACTCTAGCAAATATAAAAACATTTCTGTCTTATTTTTCAGGCAGATTTCCCATAGAATAAGGAGATTCGATCTTTTCTACTGCTCAAAGATTCACCAATCTACTCCCATCTCCCCCTTCCTAGTCTCAAAATAATCTGTAATGGTTCTTTTTTTTTTTTTTTAAAGACTTATTTATTTATTTGAAAGAGAGAGAGTGAGAGCTAAGGGAGGGGCTGAGGGAGAGAAACTCAAGCAGGCTCTGTGCTGAGTGTGGAGCCCTATGCAGGGCTTGATCCCAGGACCCTGAGATCATGACGTGAGCTGAAACCAAGAGTCGGATGCCCACCCAACTGACTGAGCCACCCAGGTGCCCCTCTCTAATAGTTCTTACCACAGTAACTACCGTTCCTTTATAACTGATCAAGGTCGTGTCACTGAAATGTTGCTTTTCCAACTTTAGATTTGTTTGCACTTTACAAAGGATAAACACTTAAAACAAAAACTGTATATGTGCTTGTTTACCTTACATGTATTGTCTAAGCCCCTCCACGTTCCAAGCTCTGGGCTGGGGGCTGGAAGGAGAGAAGGCTCCTGCCCCGAAGGAGCTCACTGTCTGCTGGGGAAGGGGAGTGCACACAGACTGTGAGAAAACCATGTAGATGGGGGTATGGTTTTAGGGACTCCTGGGGGGCATGTATCCCTAATTGGAGTGCGTGTTAAGAAAAGATTCTTAAAGAAAGTCACAACTGTTTTAAGTCTCAACAAGACAAGTAACGTTAGCCAGGTGGGGTGTGGAGCCCATGTGCAGTCGCAGACAAAAACCCCACTGGGTGCAACTGAAAGGAACCACCACAGGGGAAAAGGACTTGAATGGGAGCTGGAGGGATAGGAGAGAAGCTGGGAGGGGATGAAAGCTCCAGGACGGTGCCTTGGGTATCGGTTTTGAGGAAGGACCAAGAGATCTGGTCAGCAGCAGCCAGTGTGTTTGATTTTATACAGACCAGACTCCAGTCCTTTCTGCATCCCATTCACGAATTTTGCCTTTACCTCTCTTCTAAAGACCAACTGATCTATTATTGACTATGTTTCTCTAAATTGACTCAATTTACTTACATTTATTTTTAAAAGGAACATATATAGGACTACCGTAAATAGAAAACCACCAGGGCTTGCCCCGAATTGGCAACTTTAAAAATAAATACCACAAAAATAAAAGTTATTTGTGAAAATAATTCAAACTTCTACCAACACAGAATAGATAAATAAACTGTGACATATTCAAAAGTGGAATTCTTGGAAGGGAAAAAAAAGAAATTACAGCTACTCTCTCCCAGTAAATTTCAGGAATTTGAATGCTGTGTGAAAAAAAAGCTGCCGAAGAACACATGGACCGCATAGAGGAGGATTCCATTTACGTCAAGTTCAACAGCACAAAGACAGTCAAGAGGCTGGTTAGAGAAGCAAAGGTAAGTAGTGACACCATAAAGAAAAGGGAAGGGGATATTTAGAATTCAGGACAATGGTTATTTCCCTGTGAATAGGGATGGGAAAGGAGCCAGGATGGACTGCATAAAAAGAGGGTCAGCTCAGAGGATATTCTTCTTCTTTCTTTAGAGATTTTATTTTTAAGTAATGTCTGTACCCAACGTGGGGCTCGAACTCACAACCCCGAGATCAAGAGTCACACCACCAACTGAGTCAGCCAGGCGCCCCTCAGGGGATGTTCTTTTAACTTAAAAGTGAAGTGGTGCGTGATCTTTTTGGATCATTACTCTTTAAATGTACATGTATTTTACAGAAATTATTTTAATGTCCTCAATAGCTCACATGAACCATTTTGGAAGTGGCTGAATTCTAGCTGGCCTTGCCAAAAGCCTTGAGCCTGAAGCCCGCTCTCTTTAACAAAGAGATCAGCAAGAGGTTTTAAAACATACCAGCACAAAACAGACTCACTCTCTGACAGAAGCAGGAACATTGAAATAAAACGAACCATGGGACTGTGCTCTGTTCGTACGTTAATATCACGCACACCCTGCGAAGCTGGGACGCGCTGCGGTCATCAACGGGAAGCAGGTGTGGAGCGTGGAGGCCACGCTGGAAGGACACGGCCAGGTTAGAAGGGTGGGCAGGATCCAGGGGAGGGGGGATGAAGGCCTCCATGAGGGCAGTGCTGGTGGCAAAAGATGGAAGATGGTAAAGTCCGGCCCTATTAGGAAATAAAATTGGTAGAACTGCACAGGGGATGGGTTTTGACAGAAGATGGATAAGAAGGAATGAAGAATGGCATCCTGGTTTGGGGCTTCAGGAGCCGGCAGATACTAAGATAAGAGTTTCTCTAATCCCCGGGACAGGGTTGGGGGTTATCTCATGTGGTTGTAGGAGCCCAGAGACAAGGACGCAGAGCTGTGAAGGGCATCCGAGGGGCCACCCAGAGGTGGGGGCCGGTGGGCACGGTGGGCTGGGTCTCAGAGCCACTGAGGGGGGCTGAGGGGAGCACGGAGGTAATGAATGGAACAGATGGCTGGGGATTGGGGGACTGATTAGATTGAGCACATGAATCAGATTGACCAATAGAGAAATACATTGAAAGTAATGTGAAACAAGACTCTCGTCAGAGAAAGTATAACAAATTTGAAAAGAAGAAAGAACCCTGAGGGATTGGATTGGTATTAAAGGCATTCATTTCAACTGTTGGAATGAAAGGAATCAGTACACACACACACACACACTTTGTAATCGTGTGTGTGTGTGTGTGTGTGTGTGTGTGTGTGTGGTGTATAGTGTATATATATATATTATAACAAATAGAAGGGACCACGGCTTCTTGGAGAAATGGCCCATTCCAGGGCTGGGCCAGGGAAAATGCAAGCCGAGCCTAGAACACATAGCTGTGTCAAAAAGTACGAAAGTACAGTGTCTGATGGGGACAGGGTCAAGCACGCAAGAACCAGTTTGAAAGGGCTCCCGCTGATCAAGATCATAATAGTGCTGGATTACGATCCACGGACTATGGTCCGTACGTACTGCCATAAAACAAGATAAATCAGTTAACAAGGGAGAAGGGAAAACTCTTCCTTATCCTAGAGTGCCGACTGATGAACCAAGAAGAAATGATGAAAATGGAGCACCACCATTTGGAGACTGTCATTTAGGTGACTGGTCTGGGCCGGAGTCATCACTGGATGCTATGATTGGTGGAGGTTCCATGAGAAGCAGGATGCTGCCATCATCTCAAAACAGGCCCACAAAACACTAACATGTCCTAAAAGAAAACATGGTGAGCTTAATCAGAAGGAACAGAGCAGAGATGCACAGGCCCGACCAGTTGCTCGACAGCACAGCGTTGTTTCTGAGGAAGTCCTGCTCAGCAGGACTGACCTGAGTCTGGTCGGAAGGAATCACGAGACAGAGCCACGCTGAGGTCGGCCTACTGAATTCAATGCCTGCACTCTTCCAAACTGGAAAGAGCAGGAAATACACATATTGGGTAAACCCTGCAATGTGTCCCCTGCAATCTGAGGAACCGTTCCAAAATGACAGAGTCTGAAGAGACACGTATTCCTGGAAAGAATCCTGCAGCAGAACGGAAAGAGATATTTGGGGGAGAACTGGTAAAACGTAAATGGGGTCTGGGGGTCAGGTGGCACTGTACCCTTATCAGCGTCCCGATTTGGAGTATTGTAACTGGTTATGTAGAAAGCATCTTGTTTTTAGGAAGTACACACTGGAGACTTTAGGGGTGATGAGTTATCACAACTGCAGCCCAATGTTAAAACGTTCAGAAAGATATTAATATCGCTGGTAAGATCGATAATTGTTGAGTGTGGGTGCGTATGGTTGGAGGAAGAGGTGGGAGAGAGCATGAATGTGGTCAAATGTTACCAGTTGGGGAAACCAGGTGAAGAAGATACAAGAGTTGCTTGAACGACTCTGCCCATTTTCCTGTACAACTGGGATTATTCGAATATAAATTGTTTAAAGGAGCGTATATAGGAAATGTTGCAAATCTGAGGATGGGGAGGAAGAAGCGGATGGAAGGAACTATCTGTTCACCTGTGTACATGTGAATATATATATATTCTCCCCTTTTAAGTTGTCTGATCAGTGGCTAAAAGGGATGGGCAGCAGAGAGTTGAAAATGTGAGTCTGCAGCACAGAGAAAGGTTCTGGGTGAAAATTCCAGGATGACAGTGAGAGTAAGTGGGACTACCAAGGAGAAGCATGCTTGAGCACAGGCCGTACTGGGACCCTGGGGACTGTAGTGGCCACTACTGGTTCCCACTCAAGCTCTTTTCCCCACCTCCCCTCGCCTGACAATTTCCTGACTTGGTTCAGGTATCTTGCCTGGGACACCAGGCATAGAGATGCTGGTCCCACACTTGGCTGAGCCCATCGCCACCTGACCCACCACCCCCAGCAACTCAAGAGTCCATATGAACAAAGCTGCCCCATTAGACGGAAGGGAAGGACTCATGCAAGAGGCTCCTCTCCCCTCTAGGATATAAGGAAGTACGTTACTCTGATTGCCCCTGGCAGCCACCAAGGGGAACCAGGACAAATCTTAGGATGTCTGGACTGTGAAGCAGAGAGCTGGAAAGAACCTGGGTCCTTGGTGACATCAACGGACCACCGAGCACCAGCCCTGAGGTCTGCACAACCTTTCTGCATGTTCTGTTATGTGGGACAACAAGTTGCCTTAATTTCTCAACCACTTTGAGTTAGATTTTCTGTTGCTGGCAGCTCAAAGCGTGTCAAATGAAATGGAGACCACTGACATTTTGGGAGCACCGAGGAGAAAGAACAAGCTGGAAAGGCTGGAGAGGCAAGAGCGAAAGGAGGAGGACGAATACAGCGTCACGGGAGGCTGACTGTGTCAACATGGCAGGGAGACTGAGAAGACAATGAAGTTCTGAAATATTCTGGCTGGCACCGATTCTCTCAAACCCTACTTTTGGATATAGGGATGTATCAGTACTGAACTTGACTCTTAGTCCAAAAGGTCTAACCCAAGGATAAGAAACAGAGATAGTTGAAAAAATTTGTTTCCCAATTCTAGAGTTCAAAGATGAACATATGTGTGTCTGAGGAATAGTCTAGAAGATGAGAAATAACATCAATTCCAAAGGAGATCTGAAAGGAGAAAACTAGTGGATGTCATCACTGTAGCACTGCCCAGGGAGCGAGCAGCTGAGGCATACCAGGGACGGTTGTACAGGCTCCACACCCATCAATCATTTGACCTGAGTGAGCCCTGTGGGGAAGGTGCTCTGACCCCGTTCTTTGATGAGAAACAACTCGCTCTGGGACACACAGCTAGTGAGCGGCATTGCTAGGAAAGGAGCCTGTCTCTAATGCTTCGCATCAGGGCATATATGGGTTAGCTGGTCCATTACAATCCACGGTGCTTCGCAAAGTCACTCCATGAATAGCACGGTTCATAGCATAATCAAACTTTTCGCTACCCCTGAGTCTTTACTGATAGACACCTCTTTAATTAAGGCTTCTGCCAAAAACATCTATTATCTCACATGCAGTGGGAAGTAACAAATAATAGCCCGCATCCCTGTGATCACATGACAACATGTGATCCAGGAGGAGAAACACATCAGAGAAGGTTTGGGACAGCCTTTTCCAAAGACTGAATTCACACGCTCCCTCCCTGGCAGCCTTACTGCTCCTGGGAAAGAAGCAAGTCCGACGGGAAGCATCTCTGTTACCCACCTGGGGCACTCCAGGGCTGCAGAGAAAGGGCTGATCTGTCAGACCCTGTCCCGACACTGCGGAAGAAACCCTCAGGTACGCGCAATAGCTGAGTGTGTACAATAATCACGCAGACCTGCCAAAGCTGCTGAGTAAATGGGAAGAATTCATTCTTTAACATAATGAGGAAAGTGTGAACGAGACAGCTCTTATTTCTTCCCAATCAGTATTGTCAAGCAGACAAAATGTTCACCTCCAGTCGGCCAAGAAAACGGCCTCGTGGCAGCGCTCTTCTTGGCCCAAACCGACCGACGCAGGAGGAAGAGCCGAATGTTTAGTCTGAGGACCAAGTTCGAGCCCCAGCTCAACTGCGTACTAGCTTTGAAATTCTTTTCAGTGTTATTAGCAGATACTCTGCAGCGCTCTTAACAGTTTGAAAACATCTTTGGGGCGCCTGCGTGGCTCACTCGGTGAAGTGTCTGTCTTGGGCTCGGGTCACGATCCCAGGGTCCTGGGATCGAGCCCTAGGTCAGGCTCTCTGCTCAGAGGGGAGTCTGCCTCTCCTCCCCCTCGGCCCCTCCCCCCCACTCATGCGCGCTCTCTCTCTCTCACTCTCTCTCTCGAATAAATAAAAATAAAATCTTTTAAGAAAACCCATATTTATGTGTATTTCTTTATTCGGCTTTCCCTACATTCCTTTAAGGCATTAATCCTCATTTTGTAGCCAAACCGCCTGAAGCTTGCAGAGGTCACACACTTTATACAGAACAGAACTGAGTCCACCCCGTGACTCAGCCCCCGAGGTCTTCCTTTCCACTACACCACGTGACCGTGGGGGCTAGCGGATTATCACCCAGATAACCTGACACCTGCTGGCTCAGTGCATCAGGGAGAAGTGGAAGGAGTGTAACAATGGAGCCAGCAGCCCTGGCTCAGAGCGCAGCTTTGCCACATTGCAAATGTGAGATGTTTAACATGGTTCCTTTACCTCTGAGACTCAATTTCTTGAGGTGCAAAAAAAGGGGGGCAGTAACACTTCGTCTGCCAAGTTGTAAATGATATAAGTGAAAGATGTTGAGACTCAAAGCAAGGACTCAGAAAGGGGCTACTATTATGATTCGGGATAATATATTAATTAGCTAGTGAGTCAGCCTTCCTGAATAACATTCTTTGGTGATAAAGGAATTTCTACAGTCCCACAGGCTGGAAGGTAAGAGTAGCAGCGAGCTTGGGGGAAAGGGTAGATTTGAGGTCGTGCTCTTCAAGTCCATAGCCTGAAGGCAGTTCTCATGCAGACCCCAGTCCGGGCTGTGAGCTGCCAGGGCCTCCCAAAGCCAGACCAGAGGGACAGCGAGCCTCAAAGGCCAATGCTGCTGGGATAAACAAGAAGTTGGGTGGACCAACAGAAACAGAAGCGTTCCAATGCTAATAATCAAAGGTTCCTGAAATACATCAAAGACAGGAAGGTAGCTTGAGAATCTCCATGAGACACTTGATGGTGCAGACGCAGAGAGCAGAGACGGGACACAAGCCAAATGTTAGGGGGGCTCTGATTTTTTTAATCCTTTCATCTTCAACCTTTACTACTCCAAATCTTAGGGATTCCAAATTCAAATGTTTTTTGAAGCAGATAATTCAGAAATCTTAGGCCCAATAGTGACAGCTATCTCCTTCTCCTCTATGAAAATTCTCATGTTCAATCAGTCACCAAATGCTAGTGATGTATCTTCAAAATCTCTCATGTCTTTATTTATTCCTAAAACAATATTTATTTGGCACGGATTCAGGATGCAACCTGACAAGACTTTACACACTGGTGTTGGACACATGAAGGACAGAAGGCCCTAGTCTTTGGAAGACACCTGCAGCAGAATATTTTAAAAATTAAATTAAAAATTAAATATAAATTTAAATTTAATTAAATTTAATTTAATTTAAATTAAAAATTAAAATTAGGAACTGCACCCGACGTGATGCTTTCAAATTGACAACACAGTTTTAAAACAAGCCACGATGGCAAGAGCTGAAGTGGGCTGAAGGTGATAGGAATTCACTTTTGATGGCAGCAGTAAAACCGCCACATCTATGTTCTCTACAGCCCCGTATGTCCCCACAGAGGTCACCTGGCAAGGGCCCCCGAAACAGCTCCAGCCATACCGCCAAGCTCTTGTCTGGTAATATAGAGACGGTAAAGAATACATGAAAAACTTGCTGGTTCTCCTTCTCCTCTTACCACATGATTATTTTATTTTAATTTTTTTAAAAAAGATTTTATTTATTTATTTGAGAGGGAGAGAGAGAGACAGAGAGAGAGCGAGAAAGGGAAAGGCAGCGCATACACGAGCAAGGGGAGGGAGAAGCAGACTCTGCTGAGCAGGGAGCCTGACGCGTGACTCGATTCCAGGACCCTGGGATCACGCCCATGTGCTAATTTCTTAAACAGATTGGCAACGATGTCTCTGGGAGAGCCAAAGTCATCACATACGTAATTCTATAACACAAATCCGAATTCTGGATTTTGTAGCACAGAAGACGAACGAGCTAAGCGGACATGGGCTGCTGTGTACTGGACTCACAGGTGTCTACTTGTGTCTTCAGGAGCTCATCATTGTCAATGGCCCTGATGGAGCTAGAGTGGTTGTGTTTATCTATCAGCACTGTCCAGAGTGCCCGTGCCCATCCTGTACTCTTAGTGCTTCACGGGCTTACTGAATGTCACATCAGTTTCCTCTTCGCCTTTCCAGCCCAGGTCAGGGCCTCATAACCTCACCAGCTATCTGTATGCTCTCAAGATCCCATCTCTTTTCTACCCATAGACTTACTTTTGTCCACCAGCCTCTTGTGCATCACGTCCCTGCTCAGAGACCTGCAAGACACCACCAAGGCCCGCAGGTCTACCTGACCCAGATCACACGGCCTGTCGTTCAAGAAGGGACCTGTCACCCAATCACACTTACCTCCCCAAATCGACCAACCCGGCACTGCTACACAAATGCTATGTGGCTGTAATATAGAAACAGAAGCAGAACTGGCCCACGAGTAATTTACAAGGACAATTTGTCAATAGAAACTGTTAACAACCACACTGATACCCTCGTCACTTTCTCCCCATCACACGGTGTGGGTTCCAGAGGCTCTCAAGCCATTCATGTTTTCTTCCTCCTACACATCCGGTGGGGAGGGCTCAAATCAAGTCCCAACATCTCCATGTTACCTTTGCTGACCGCTCTAGTCCAAAGTGGTCTCCCCCTTACCTAAACGCAAATAGCATTTATACCTTATTTCAAGTGTTTCAGTTTCAAAAGTATCATGAAATAAACATTTACTGTGTACCAGAGAAACCAAGAAGCCTAACACCAGTTTCTAGTCATCAAGGATCGAAAAACTGCTTAAACTAAGCACATGCAAATTAAATAATCCTAATACTGAGTAGGTGAAAATGAGGGCTATACGAGGTGCTACTGAAATTCAGGAAATGGACAGAGCACTGGCTTGAGGTTGATGAGAAAGGCTTGGGGGGTTGGCGGAGAGAACTACCCAGGCAAGGACTTGGAGGCAGAAGTGAACCTGACCCATTGGAGGGGAATAAAATAGAGCAATTTGGTTAGAGAAGCAGAAAATAGAGTGGGAGGTGTCCCAAGCTAGGGACTCTGGTCTCTACTCAAGCTAGGGACTTTGGACCCTCCCAAGCAACGGAGAGCCACTGAGATGTTTTGGCAGAACTGTTCAAATAATACAACAGCTTAAGAGCTTTCATCTAGAAACCATGTTTGGAAGAGAGAGCTGGTGAAGGAGTAAGTACGGGGGTAAAATAAAAAGAACCATTATGGATTTGTGAAATTTGAGATGCTGGTACGTCACATAATTGGGATTATTACAATGATAACTTGTGCTTCAGGCAGGAGTTGGTAAACTTTTCCCATAAAGGCCCGGATATGGTCTCTGTCACTACCCAACTGTGCCACTAAAGCACAGAAGAATTTCTCACAATAGGAATTCTTTCTCATGTCTTCACGTAACATGATAGTGTTAACGCCCGTTTGATAACGAATGACCCCAACTTGTAGTTGAGAAGAACTCAAATAATTTAAATATGCCTCCTTATAAATTTATCAAAAGAACATATCCACTGAAACTTTTCAAAATAGCTTTTTTTTTTTTTTAGAGATTTTATTTATTTATTTGACAGAGAGAGAGACAGGCAGCGAGAGAGGGAACACAGGCAGGGGTTGTGGGAGAGGAAGAAGCAAGCTCCCAGCGGAGGAGCCCGATGTGGGGCTCGATCCCAGAACCCTGGGATCATGCCCTGAGCCGAAGGCAGACGCTTAACGACTGAGCCACCCAGGCGCCCCTCAAAATAGCTTCTTAAACAGATATTAACCATGTATATCATGAGGAGATTTCTTAAGTTCTAAAAGATAAACAAAATGAATACTTATTAACTGTCTATTTAATAATTATTAGAATTCTATTATTTCCTATAGGTGAACTTTATAGTACACTGTTATTTTATTTTTATGTGCCAAATACACATAATTTTTTTTTAAAGATTTTATTTATTTATTCGACAGAGATAGAGACAGCCAGCGAGAGAGGGAACACAAGCAGGGGGAGTGGGAGAGGAAGAAGCAGGCTCATAGCAGAAGAGCCTGATGTGGGACTCGATCCCAGATCACCGGGATCACGCCCTGAGCCGAAGGCAGACGATTAACCGCTGTGCCACCCAGGCGCCCCAAATACGCATAAGTTTTGATAGCACACGAGGGTATCTTTGATACGTGCACACATGTAAAGCTACATGGCTTGCAAGGAACATAGTATGGGGTGAAAAGCAGGGTTATCTGTAAAACTGACCTGCTGGCTTCCTCCATGGACGAAGCCCTCTTTAACAGAATGCACCAAATGCACGGATCAATACACACCCGTAATTCCCTCACACGTGTCCAGCACGAACAAGTAAATCAGGATAAAGAAATGGCCCAGGCAGGGCCATCTACTATATACGTGCATCTCCACTTCTCAGGAAGAAATTGAGATTCACGTATTCATAAGGTCATGTTCGTTCAGTGAGTCCATCTGTCTGTCTTCCACGGATGACAACACACAACCATTGGCCTTCTGGGTTGCAAAAGGCATCATGACCAACGACTTAGAGAGGATTAGGTTCAAACAAGCATCTGTGGTTTGCAGGGGGAGACCTTCACCATTGGGGCTCCTCGATAACTAACCTGACCTCATAGCATATGGAAGCTTGACTACCTCCAGGGAAATGTGGGACATCTGAGACACAGAGAGCTGTCACTGACTGTAGGGTGTAGAGAAAGTGCATGGGGTTTAAAGTCAGATGGGCTAAGTTCAAATAGAGACTCTGCCTCTTACTAGTTAGAGGATCTCAGAGTTCTCTTAAGCCTCCTTTTCTGGATGAAACCTTGAGAAACAATAATGCCGAGCCGTAGAGCAGCTGTGAGGACGAGAGGACCTGTGCGGAGAGCGCCCCGCAAAGGGCTGGCACTTAGGGGAGTGCACCTTGCCCGTGCCACTGGTGCTTCAACACAAGAGGTGACTAGGAATTAGGATTCCAGGGGCGCCTGGGTGGTGCAGTCGTTAAGCGTCTGCCTTTGGCTCAGGGCGTGATCCCAGCGTTCTGGGATCGAGCCCCACATCAGGCTCCTCCGCTAGAAGCCTGCTTCTTCCTCTCCCACTCCCCTTGCTTGTGTTCCCTCTCTCTCTCGCTGGCTGTCTCTCTCTGTCAAATTAATAAATAAAATCTTTAAAAAAAAAAAAAGGAATTAGGATTCCAGTTGCCTTAAACTTGATTCCCAACCAGAAAAATTGGGGAGCTTGAAAAAAGATATCGATGCTCTGGGCCCACCACCATAAATCAGTTGAAACAGAATCTCTGGATGTGGAGCCTAAATATCTTTATAGCCGCTGAACTAATAAGGCAATTCAGGAATTGGAAATCGTTACCCCTGGAAAGTTAAATTAGAGAATGCAAGGGACAGTGGATGAAATTAACATCCCCAGCAGCCACTCGTCCGGCCTGTGTTGGGGAAGACTCAGGGATCACCTAAGGTGAATCCTGGGTGTTTATTCCTGACTAGGACTTGACCTGACGGCTGGCAGGTGCTGGCAGGAGAGTGTACGTTACTAAAAGGGGGCTGACCTACCTGGGAGTCAGGACAGGAAAATAAACAGCAGAAATGCTGGGTTTTCCCCGGGCACACAGACCACTGAGGAGTAGAGCAACACCCTACTTCACTGTCTGCAGACGGAGGTAGGGGCTGTGATCTGATGGCATGAGCCAATATGTCCATCCCTCTGCCCTGAAGTCCACCCTAAAGTGGGAATGTGGCTCCCCTCGTGGACTATGTCCCGGGGGAATAATTCACTGAGCTGTCCAGGGCAGAATTCTCCTTATAAAATCACGAACTGAAGTCTAATGCACACTCATTCGTGAGTGTGGCTGGCCAGAGTCAGTCTCCCTGAGGCTGCTCAAGTCCAGCTTTTTTAACAAATCAAGTCTATAAACATTTGCAAAACTCAGGACCAAAGCTTGGATGGAGGCCTTCACTTGAGAAAGCAGCCTGACTTCTTTCTTTCTTTTTAAATTCCATTTGCTACACTGATTTCTAGTCCCGGAATAGTCAGCCAACCCATCCTGTCCCCATATCCACCTCTTAGGAAAACATGAGTAGGTCTCAGAGGAAGCTGACAATACTGCCTCTATGTGCTGCCATCATCCCCTGTAAAGAGTGTGCATTTCATCATGTAGACAAAGTCACACCTGGGAAACTGGGAGGTGAAGGTCTATAAGAACATGGGAGAGATGAGGTCATCATTAATTTTTTACTTCCTAATGAAATGATTCTAAAAACTCCCCATCTTAGCAGCCATGGCAGGAGCCCTTAATACAACGAGCAGACTTCTATTCCAGCCCCCAGGAAAATGGGTTTGCTTTCTGTTCCCAAATGCATTCAGGCAAGCAGCATTCCACTCAGCCCTCGGCTCTCCCAGCATCAGTGGCTGCAAACTTGGGCCTCTCTACCAAAAATGGCATTTCCCTGTTTTCCCTTCCCTCTAGTATTATTCTAAAGAAAGAGTTCCAAAACCAGGAGAGACCTCAGAGGTCATCTGGTCAACCAGTTCACCCATAAAGGAAGGCACTGAAGCCCAGACGTGTGTGAGGGTTGCTGCCCAGAATCCCAGGGCTGGGGAGAGGGAACCACAGCACCTCAGAGACAGCACAACTACTTTCTCAGAGAAGATGAAGCACAGGTCTTAGGTAGTAAAGAATTAACACAAAGGGACGTCAGGTTTTAGCCTTCTGCCTCAGGAGGGAATTTCTAAGGGCCCTGGATTCGAGTGCCTCTGTTTGCCTGTGGACTTTGGGAACTGGACAATGATTTATGGTAAGGGCTTTGGAAAGCATCATAGAAGTACTGGCCCCTGGAGGAACTAGAGACTACAGGCATTAGCCCGAAACTTCATGGGGGGCTGGAGACTAAAGTCAGCTGTGCAGGCAGTATGGGACTGAGTTAAAACTCTAGATAACACAGGTTTGGGTAAATTTCCCCGGTTGGCAAGGCTACTGCCAACTCACATATCATAACTGGAAGAAGGTAACACCATCCATGACTCCAGGGGGAGAGGATGACCAGAAGCTTCACATTTGGACCCCTCCCAGACCTTTTTTTGTCTGGTTCTGATGCGTATCCTTTTGCTATAACAACACTGGGACTGCAAGCATAGCACTTTTTTAAGTTCTTTGAGCCAATCTGGTAAGTTATTGAACCCAAGGGGGTGGTGGGAACCCCTGAACTTGAATCCAGCTGGTCAGAAGTGAGGGTGGCCTGGGAACCCCCAAACCTGCAGCCGGAGTCTGAAGTACACACAGCCTTCTGCAGGACTCTGCCTTAACCTGGGGAGTTGGGCCTAACGCTGGGTAGTTCGTGTCAGGAGCTCCCTGCTCTACCAACTCCTGAATTACAGCGTAGCCGCCACCGCAGAAATCCTTGGAGCAGGGTCTTCAAGTCTTTGCCACCTGAACAGCTGAAAAAGGATTCTAGAAAAGGCACGTGTCCTGCTTCAGTGCCTGCGCACCTGCAGGGACGGTGAGGGGGACTTTAAGGGGGAGAGATGTGGGCTGGGTCCCTGAAGCGGCTTCCAGACTTGTGAAGCTCAGGCAACAAGACCATTCCCTTCCTTCCTTCTCATCTCACTAGGGTCCCAGAAGGAAGGGCAAAGGGCAAGGGAGTGTGTCAGAAAACTCGCCTTTTATTCTCTCATTTAATTCCGGTCAAGAAAACACATCCTACCTATCTACTGGTCAGTGACACCCACTTGGAATCACACAAAAGCATTTCCTACTAAGCAATAACTCTTCAGCACCCAAGTGCCCCTCCCAAAGGGGCTTAACCTGAATCTAATTAAGTATTTAGATCTAACTTCCAATTTACAGAAAATCCAGTTGAAGGAATTAGTGTAATGAGACCATCAGGGAGCAATTAGACAAATCTAGAAGGTGTGTCTATAGGGAAATGGGGTTGCTCTCTTCACCAAGTCAACATCATGAAAAAACAATTGTGGGAGTAGGGAAACTATGGTAGAATAAAAAAGAAAGAAAGATTCATGACCCCATGCATCCAGTGTTCCTCGATTTACATAAACCGGCAGGTAAGGACATGTTTGTAACAATCAAAGAAATTGGAATGTGGCCCGCTTATTTTTAGATGATATTAAATTACTACTAATTATTTAGTTGTGATAATGGTCCTGGTGCTAAGAAAGAAAATGTTTTTTGTTTTGTTTTTAAGATTTTATTTATTTTAGAGACAGAGAAAGAGAGGGATAGAGAATCTGAACTGGACTCCACATCAGCTTGGAGCGCAAGGCAGGGCTCGACGCCTGATCGCGAGATCAGGACCTGAGCTTAAACCAAGAGTCGGAACGCTTAACTGACTGAGCCACCCAGGCGCCCGAGAAAGAAAATGTTTTTATTTTCCAAAGATATATATGGAAATATTTAGAGGCAAAATGTCACGAAGTCCGTATTTACCTTGAAATACCCGAAATCTGTATTTACCTTGAAAGGCTTCAGTGTTCCTGCTTTACAGCTTGGACTTTGGAATCATGTAAATGTTTTATAGAATTATAAAACAAAATTAAAATTCAAAATGTTAAACCCCTAAAATCCAAAATAAAATAAATGAACCTAACTCTTAGGTTAGGTTGGCACAAATGACACAGAAAAGGATTCTTTTAAAACCCAATATTTTAACTGTGCATCCTAAGGACAAGAAGAATGACAAATTTATGGGGCGCCGGGGTGGCTCAGTTGTTAGGCGTCTGCCTTCGGCTCAGGGCGTGATCCCGGCGTTATGGGATCGAGCCCCACATCAGGCTCCTCCGCTGGGAGCCTGCTTCTTCCTCTCCCACTCCCCCTGCTTGTGTTCCCTCTCTTGCTGGCTGTCTCTCTCTCTGTCAAATAATTAAATAAAATCTTAAAAAAAAAAAGTGACAAATTTTGAAGTGAACTCAGTATTACTATTAATAATATTGGAAGTTATTTTAAAGCGTTAACAAAACTACTTATTTGCTTTATTATATATATTTATTCATTTATATTTATACTTTTAACACACACAGTATAAAGCAAATAATTGTGATAATGTCATTAGGAACCAAGATTTTCAGCATAAGAAAAATGGGGTACAGGGGCACCTGGGTGGCTCAGTTGATTGAGTGTCTGACTCTTGGTTTCAGATCAGGTCATGACCTCATGGGTGGTGGGATTGAGCCCAGAGTCGGGCTCTGTGCTTGGTAGGGACTCTGCTTGAGATTCTCTCCCTCTGCCCCTCCCCTCACTCGCACTCACTCTTATAAACATCAAAGAAGTAAAAACCCTATAATCTTAAAAATGAACCAGAAATTATCAGTATGAACTCATGTTTCATTGTTTTTCTTTTTTCTTTTTTTTTCTTTTTTTTATTTGACAGAGAGACAGCCAGCGAGAGAGGGAACACAAGCAGGGGGAGTGGGAGAGGAAGAAGCAGGCTCCCAGCGGAAGAGCCTGATGTGGGGCTCAATCCCAGATCGCCGGGATCACGCCCTGAGCAGAAGGCAGACGCTTAACGACTACGCTACCCAGGCGCCCCTCATTGTTTTTCTTTAAAAAGTTCATTTTCTTTGCCTTTTAGCACCCTTACTGACTAGATTGGTGGTCTCTAAGTGCCATTTTCTGGGAAAATGAACCAGGACTTTTTGGTCAAATAGCTGACTCCAGGGCTCAGAAGAAAATGCACAAGAGAGCCTGATACCTTTCTTTCTCTTTTCTTTTCTTTCTTTCTTTCTTTCTTTCTTTCTTTCTTTCTTTCTTTCTTTCTTTCTTTCTTTCTTTCAAGTAATCTCTACACCCAACGTGGGGCTCGAACTCAAATCCCTGAGATCAAGAGTCACATGCTCCACCAACTGAGCCTGCCAGGCACCCTGAGATCCTGACATCTTGAATAAGGAAACTATCCACATCTACTGGGGTCTTGTCAAAGGGACACAGGAGCCAATACGAATGGCTCTCAATGGCCAAAGACAAGACCATTTAAGCCCCAAAGAAAAATCACTACGTAAGTAAACAGGGAAGATATTTAAAATCCATTCGTTTGGAAAGATACTGAAAATAACATTTTACCTTGGGAGTTGCTAGGGCATCAACTCACTGCCTCAAAACTTGGTAAATAAAGACAACAAATCAAGCCTTGTATCTAGTTTTCCTAAATAAATTATATTGTAGGGTAACCAAATAAAAGACTTCCAAGTAACAAATGTAGAAAGAATAACAGAATTAGAAAATAGCTATTTTTCAACCACTAATTAAACCATGATGTGAAATGAGAATTTATAATGGATGGACCCGCTGGTAATCTGAAGATCACACAAAGAGAGACCAATAGGCATTAAGGGCACAGAATCACAGATGAAACATTTTTGCCAAAATAGTATATCTCAACCTGACCAAGCTTTCAGATCTAATTACGAATTTACAGGAAATACAGGGGATAGAGCAATGTTACGCTACACAACCAGCCAATCCCGGACTGTGGAGAATTCTGCAGGACAAACAACTTTTTCTTTTAACAAACAAGTGCCAAGTAAACCAAAGAATCAGAGAAAACGGTCAATGATTAGGAGACTTGAGACACATATATCCAAGAGCCATGTGTGAGCCTTGTTTGGCACCTGAGTATAAAAACAAACCAACTATAAGCAGGATGTGGCATTGGAACACTGGTAACAGTAGATAATGTTAAAAGGATTATTCATTTTTCAGGTAGGATGAGAATGATCGTTGAGAGGCACACCCTAATTCAGTGACAAGGGACATGATTCTGAACCTACGATTTGCTTTAAATAACCAAGCAGGGGCAGGAGAGAAGGACCAGAGGACTGGCCCTATACGTACTATCTGTACAAGCGGACTGAGAGATTGACAGAAGCTTCTTAAAATACTCTTTCTCATCCTGCCTTGGTCTGTAAATATCCAGAGCTTAAAAATTTTCCAAAGTGCTTCAGTTAAAAAATGGAAGAACTAAACAGATCGATGCAGGTATGATAGAATGTTAATAACTGCCAAGTTCTAAGTGATGGGAATATGGGTGCTTCTCTTTTCTGTATGTTTGAGAACGTTCATAATAATAAACAAAATCCTGAAAGCATTTAAACCCAGCAAAGACTCAGAGTTGGCTTGGGTTAGAAGGATTCTGAAAGTAGCCGTAGACACCAAAGGCCGGTGTGTGCCAGGGACGCCCTCAGAAGATTAAAAGCAAATGACAAAGTATACTAAAAACGTTCAAACTTGAACTACTAAATTATTAAAGAAGGAAAAAGAGGGACCTAGGGCAAAGGACTCCAGCTGATAAAATAGTGAAGGACATTTATTGTCCTCCTGACATAAAGGATCTCCAATTCAGAGTGAAGCCATGGTCAAATGGGAGGAGAGATGTCTTACGATGCTAGTTCAGGGCCCAATCAGAGAGAGGTCAGGCGAGCACCATGTGCCCTCGAGCCTTAATGCCCTAAGCCACAGCAGTATAAACCACGACCCCATGGAAGCAAAGTTCCTATGATCTGGAGTTATAAAATAAAGCAAGGCAAAGCAGACGACCTGCTGTTGACCAGCTTCTGACACCAGCAGCTATGAAAAGGCACTGTCCTTGACCGGGAGCGCTCACTCTGGCAAGGTCTCACGCCCTCTATTCCTAATAAAGCTCTTCCCCATACCTGATGATGACACACTGGTTCTCTCTGTCAATGATCATGTTTCTGTACATATTATCTGCAAGAGCATAGATATGTGGTGGGTTTTCATACTGTGCCTAGAGAAGCAAAAAACAAAAGCAAAACCATGGTCAGACAGAGCAACACATCGCATTTCTTTTCTTGGTCTTAGCAATGAATTTGCCCAATACAGTTCCAACCTCAAGGCCAAGGTCAGCGGGAGTCACACCTAAGAAAACGCAGACGGGACTGGGAAGGACTCCTCCGTGGGCAGGTGTGTGATTCAGCCTTCAGACATGAAGACGTCTTCAGACGCTGTGGCACCATACCCTTCCTCCCACACGCCTCTGCAGGTGACATTCCATCTCTAAATGTTTCTGAAGACATCTGGCCAACAGGTCTTAAGAGAGGCCTACTAAAAACCTGGATCTGGCTTTTACTAGAATTCTAAATTCCTACGTCATTTTTTTTTCTAAGAGGTAAGTTGGAGATGCTGGAAGCCCAGAGGAAATGAAGTGAAACTGTGTATGAAGGAGGAGAAAACCTAAACATTCTCTCTAAGAAGAGGGCAAGAGGAGTAGTTCTTTGAAGGGATAAACTGATTTGGCCAGTTTGCTTCATCTCAATGGGCAGGGAAAAAAATCCTACCCCACCAAGATATTCTCCTGGTGCTTTAGTCTCATGGGCTACCTTACCTTAGCTATGCCTGAATACAAATTGGCCAATACATTCATCGTGTCAGGATGATTTCGGCCCCACTTCCCTCAATTTCCTGAAGTTGAACAGCACTACCTCAAAAATTACTAGAAAGAAAAATACATCATGTGCTATAAAGCTGAAGAAAGAACTTGCCTTACATTTAAGACTATCTAACATCAAAGAGTGAAGAACATGGCAGACCCAGTGAGAAGACATTGAGACTCTGTCTTACCCTTCCCTGGTCCCATCTCTCAAGTGGGGATAATATTGTCCCACACTCAACAGAGTTGCGGACTGAACTTCTCTGAGCCTTATTCTCCTTATCTGTGAAATGGGGCTGCACAGTAACACACAGTCAGCACCCAGGGTTGTTTTATTATGGTTGTGGCAGAACAAGGTACCTAGCATTCAGCAATTACCAATTTCACAACACTTTAGCACTAGCAGTTAAGAATAAATGTATTTTTTAAAATTCTAGGGCAAATTTTTTAAAGAGAACTTTTTAAGAGATAAATGGTCCAAAAGGGACTCAGGTAACATCATTTTTCAGAGAACGGGAGAGAAACGGCATGAATGCCCAGCACTCCCAGCCACCCCGCGAGCCTGCTGCCCCGGGGCCTCGCAGCTCAGGGCGCCAGGGCAGGGCCCAGCCTCCGCTGACAGTGTTTCCCTTGTGCTGGGCTCCCATAAAGGCAGCATTATCAAAGGTCTTTCGCGTGGCAGCCTCCTTGGGCTCCAGCTACCAGAACCATTCATCTGGCAACAATGGGGTGGGCTCTTGCTCTGGGTAAATTGCCTTCCACTTCAACTGATGAATTTGTGTGGGCTCTCTTTTGTTTGTTTTCCAGGGGTCAGGATTAATGAACGCTCTCGTGCTTCTGCTGCAGAGGAAAGAAGGGGAAAGACGCAGGGAAGGGGAGGCCTGGAGAAGTGCTGAACCACATAATGCAATATATTCATCAGATTTACAGTTTCTATTTTTATCACACAACTAAAATGGCTACGGAGCTGGATCTGAATAGGGACCAGAGTCACATTAATAAAGAAGTAATAAAAAGATTCAATTTTCAGGTTCCATTCAGAGCCACAGCTTAACTAAGATTCTGATTTGGAGGGAATGGTTCTCATCACCCTATTTATCTTTGATCCATTACGGATTTTTCAGTCCTTAGAATTTTGTGGCCTGTGTGGAAGGAGGAACTTTCCCTCCCCCCACCCGAGCTGTAGGTCCTACATCCTATTTGAGTAATTCTGTATATAATATTCCTATACTAGATGGTCCTATGCTCTTTTGAGCTGTATTCTAAAGAGCAGCACGTCATTAAAAATCAAACTATGTCACCTACTTGAGTTTCCCCAGTAAATAATTCACAATAAGAAAATACAAATGTATTGCCAACTTCAAGAAAAATTACCCACGCATCATAAAAGCCCCAAACACTACAGGAATTATGCGGCCTACAACTTACCGCTCCTTGGTACATTTCAATTTCCTTTTCCCCAAAATACGGCATCTGCTTGAAGGGGTTGACTGAGATTAATACGGATCCTATATATGTCTGAATTTATGTCCAGTTAAGGTCCAGTGTTAATCTTCATGGCTACACATTTTTCCAATTAAGTAACCAGATGTTATCAAGAATTCATAATGACTGTTCAAACAAAAAAAGCTCAGATACTTGTTTTCTAAAAGATTACAAATAAAGACAAAAGCAATTACCAACTAGCTCAGGCTTTGTTCCTCCCCAGGAAGAGTAATGAGCTTAATTACCCAGGTGCTCCAAAAAGAAATCAGTATTTTACATGATTTGAAGCACGTCCTTTTAAGACCGGTGACGTGTATGGCTAGGAAAACACAAAACAACACCAAAGAGAAATGATCTAGGAGTAAAAAGAGCAGTTATCATTCCTTTGCTCAAATAATATTTTTTCCTGGAAACTCTCCTATCTCTCAGGTAGACTAAAAATGTACTCACTTACTCGTTTAACAAATAGAGAGATACAAGATGAACTGAACGGTTCTACTCCTTAGAAGCTACGGGGAACTGAGTTGTATCTGTAAGACGCTATGTGGAGCAGAAAATCACAAACCCACACAGATCCGGTGTAGGGGAAGAAGGTATTATTTCTGCAGGGGAATCCAGGAAGGCCTTTCGGAAGAGAAAGCATTCATGCTGAGTCTTAACTGCTTTATACAATACACTTTAATATGCCCCAATAGATGTATTATTATAACATAAAAAATATTTCCGTTTATTCAATAATCGGCCAGTTTGAATGGGGTGTTCACAACATACCAGGCACTGGTCTGGATGCTGGGGATACAGCGGTGAACAAAACAGACGGAAGAGTTAAACTCCCTCCCCTCACAGAGGAAAAACAATTATTTAAAAAGAGAGAGAGAGAAAACAACAAACACAACAAGATACGCATACTCAAAATCGTTTCTTTTAATCAATGATTTCAAAATGTTTGGAAAACTTGAAGTTACAGATGTAAAGCTGTGATATTTCCTCCCCAAAGGGGACATTTATATATTTATATAAAGGACCTGGGTGTCAACTAGGGCAGCAAAGGGAATCCAGTCAGATTGCCTGAGTTTCCCCAAGCCCAGCTGGCCTCTGACCTTGGGAAGTCACATTGCTAAGCTGTGGCTAATGGGTGATGGGGAACAATACCACCTACTTGATAGGCTTATAATGAGAATTAAACCAACAGTATAGAAGGCTCGGCAATTTCCATAATTTGTCTGCTTCAAGATGCTGGTTGTGCCCCGTGTTAACATCGGTGAGACACGGCTTTGGTATTATTACTGAACACAAGTGAGCCAAGTGTGGGACGGGTCAGATAATACTTGAAAATCAATATTTATACAAGAAGGTGGACACATGGAATGATTCCGTGGCAATTTTGCTTCCCTTTTCACTGACCAGAACGGTCTCCTGACTCGAAAGGCTGCATATGAAAGAGCAGTCGGGGAGAAAAGGGCCATCGGAACAGCAGCGGGATGCACCCAACACTAATCTGGGGGCAGCTCATGGCACTAAGAGCAAATGCCCACGACCTGGGGAATCCTAACTGAAAATCACTAAAGAATCGCAAGAATGGCCGAGTCCAAGTGCCAAAGTCAGGTGAGGCCAATGATAGATTAGTAGTGCCCTCCTTGTTTTTTGAGGCAAAATTTATTATTATTAAAATTATTAAGCAGGTAAGAATGTCCATGATGTAGCCAGGACTCTGTAAGTGTTGGTCATATGAACACCAATCGAACACAAACACACTTACGGGGTACAGATTAAACCCCTAATGACATCCCTACTACCCTTTTACTCCTGCTGTACTATGAGGAAACTGAGGCATAGAGAAATTTTAAGACTTGCTCGGAAAAAAACCCCACAAAACTCACTTGACGTCATAAGCTAGTAAGTGGCAGAGCTAGGATTCAAACCCAGACAGTCTGGTTCTCGAGTCCACTCTTAATCCACAAGCTATAATGTCTTTCTAAGTTAGCAAGTATTGTTACTGTTCATATTGCTATTAGTATTGGTGGCATTGCCAATATTTATCAAATAAAATACAAAATGCCCAGTTAAATTTGAAGTTTAGATAAACAATGAATAATTTGTTTTATATATATATATATATTCCACCCCACCCCCCAAATGGGTACGCCCCAAGCATACCCCCGCTTACGCTAAAAAAGTAATTTGATGTTTATCTGAAATTCAAATTTAACCAGGCATCCTGGCAATGCTAGGTTGGAAGCACAGGGACTTCACGCAGGGTGGACAGGGGCGCCATCTGAGAGCTTTATGTCTTGTGTAATTTAGATTCTGTGATTCTTTGGGAACTCAAAATTCTATAACCCTTAGCTGATTTTTTTTAGTATCTTTTTCACATGATAGGGACCAAATGAAAACTGAATGAATGCGGTCTGGCCCTCGTTCTGACTCTCATGCGAAACAAATACAGTCGTTCTTATGATAAACCCAATTTTCAAGAAATATAGCACTGCCGCGGCCATCCTCATTTCAGAAGGGAAGAGGTCTAGGTGTCCATTTACCTCGAGATGAAAACACACCTGGCCAAGCAGGATCTCTCCATGGAGGAGGGTGCATCTTCCCTTAGTTGTAAAGGGAATGCTTTGAATGCCACCTGTCCTAGAGAAATCAGCACTGCGTGCAAAGAAAGAGCTGCCTGAGGACATGAGCCACAGGGATCAGCTCCCCACCAAGCCCTTCCTACCCACCAGACCCTTGGCTATTGGATAAACATGGACTGGGCTGCAGGAGAGCTCCTGTACGAACCAATGCTTTCTTTTTTTTTTTTTAAATATTAATAATCTGCTCTGTGAAAAAAACATCTTAGAACGTCTCGATTTTCACTAAGTTGTCTACGTGAATTCTAGGTAAGGGCCTGGTAAGAAGACAGAGAAGAAAACCTCTGTCAGATTATGCTAAGCCAATCCTGAATCAATGACTCAGTAGAAGGGGGAAATTACAGCTATTCCCTTCATCTCCCAGTTAGGGGCCTCGAAGTCAATAGTATTTGGGAGGATTCCTGAAAAATAAAGTTTGGTCTGAGGTGAATAATGCCGCTGGTGTCTATGCTAAGTGGCTACACACTTACCTAAGTCAGAAGAACTGAGAGAAGAGAATTAGTTTAGAATTTGAAGAAAACACACATATTTTAGTTATTTCAGGTGTGAATTTGGCCTCATCGTTCGTCTAACGGCCTGCCCTGTTTTCCACCTCGCTGTGTCTACGGAGACTTCAGCTACTTCTCTGAGAGCCCAGGTCTCCTACTGGGTTGGGTCATTTCCCAGACAACTCACTCCCACTCCCTACTACATAATTCAGGTGTGCCTTTGGAAAAAGCTGCTCGGGCAGAATCGGAACGTAAACCATCTCTACCCACGTAATCTTTGGCTGTGAAGGTGTGGCCCAAGGTTAATTTTCAGAATGTATGAAGATATGAGGCTATGATATTATGCACACACACAGACACACACACGCCCCAACCAGACAAAAACAAAATACGTGCCATCTTGTCTAACAGAATATATGAGACAGAGAAGACCCAACAGATCCTTCATTGATGGGTTCTCAAACACTTGTGGTGGATCTAGGAATTTTCATTGTTCTTGCAGCAAGGATGACAAAAAGAGAAACATGCCCTGAAGTTTTCAAAAAGCTCAATGTATTCAATAGAAAGGACCGTTCTTTATTCTTAGATTATTTCCTTTCTACTTTTGCGGTATTAGAATTGTCTTCCTTCTATTAAATGTGATGGTAGTACAACTTCTGTAAGTTTGTTTTTCATGGTCTTATAGGCCTTACAGTTGAGTTTAACTTAAAAAAAATGTTTTTAATAGTCGGTGAATTTCCCCAAAACCACCCACACCGATCTAGTTGACTTCCCTGGATTTATCACTGAGGAGGGATGGGATGGTGAGGTGACTTGTCTGAAGTCACATATGGGGAGACCGGTGGAGCTGGACCCTGAGCCCCCGGCTCCAGCCACCAGACCGACACACATGTCCCTGCAGCACGCCGCCCCCTCCACGTGAACGGACTGCCCATGGGGCAAACCCCACTGCAAACAACTGCACTGCCTTGGGCTCCAGTTGGTCTGGCACAAGAGCTCAACTAATCAAGGGCTGAAAATGCCAAACACACTTGAGTGTGGTCTTTGAGTAAAAGCAAGTTGGGAGAAAGTTGGACCAAATAAGCGCGGAGTGCTCTGTACAGGAACTATTTTCGTCAGCGAAGTGCCTATAAATGATGTCTCGCCAAGCACAAGAGCGAATACTGCAATGTTTTCCTCATGTATTTTAGAATGTAATTTTAAGAAGTGTGGCAACATTCAGGAAAAAAACGGATGGCAAATTAAACCCTCCTTGTCTTAGGATAAATAGCTGAAAATTACAGGGTTTTATTGGTAAACAGTGTTAGCATTTTCTAAGCAGATTTTTTTTTCCTAATGGAGAACAAAGAAATGTGTATTCAGCCTGAATGCATTAACAATCGATTGTTCCAAATGTGGACCTTCGATATGAAGCAGTGTGCTGGTATCGGACGTAGAAGAGATACAATAAGCAATTTATAACTTAATAGGAAATCGACTCACTTCTTGCCTTAATTATTAAGCTTCGGAGTGAGAGGGAAAAAATCCTCTTGGTTAAAATAATCTTACTCTATCCTAATAATATTCCCGCAGCACTGAACAGATAAAGGAGGCTTTTATCACTTAGCGGAGGCAAGGATCTACAGTTAGACCCCGGGTATTATTTCATAAACACCCAAAAAAATCATCCAGCTTCCTCAGAGCTGAAAGCTGCTCTGTGCTCTTGATGGAAAGCACACGGATGCTGAGTCTCTCGTGTACTGAGTGGGTAGAGATTTCTAAAACCCGAAGCCATTAGTGGTCAACTAACTCATTTCCTTGGTAGAACACACGATTACTCAGCCATTGATTCAAAGGCATTAATTCAAAGGCTCGTAATCAGCCCCCTCCGGGTGAGTCATTTAAAAATTCTGCTGTCTGAATATAAAAAGCAAATCTTGATAGTCAACGGATTTTCAATGAATACTTAATACAATGCACCATGCCAAGAAGTATGCATGAAACTAAAAAATATGCAAGGCAAGATGATGCCGTTTTTGTTAAAATTAACAAGAAACCCCCCAAATACGTATATGTATATGTATATTTATATATGCATGTCTATATGTGGTTAAATTAAAAAATATACACCAAGAGGTTACGGTGGGATTGTAGGTGATGTTAATGTTCTCCTTTCGGGTTGACTGCATTTTCTAAATCATGTTAAATGAACACGTATTGCCTTAAAGAGTTTTTGGTTTTTAAGAAGGTACATGAAAGAAAGTCCCTAGTTTTGGAGGCAAACTATCTTTATGGGGAGAAGTGAGTCTGTCCAGCTTGACAGCGGACTGGCTGCTGATAGCCACTAACATCATTTTTTCTCTTACTCAGTTTTTCAAAAACCATGTTTCTATGTAAATAACATAATAAGCTGAGCCCATGTTCTAAGAACATTCCAATAAATAATTTGTTCAACTATATTCAGTGGAAATTCACCTTTTACGGGCTTGTCAATAAACCGATCCTCCATTTAAAACAGTTTCTATGGTAAAATGTATTTGAATTTTCAATAAGCAACTTTAAAATTGAATTTTTGGAACATAACTCAGAAATGCGGAAGGAACTTACACACTTGCCTTCGTATATGATAATAACAAGTAATGCTTCCTGTTACTTACTGCATTCATTATTTCATTTAACCCTACAATAGCCTCATGTGGGAGATTTCATTATCATTCCCGTGTTACAGGTGAGGAAATCAAAGCACGCAGATCACAAAACTTCCATGAGGTCACCAAGGCTGTGAAGGGTAAGGCTCGAAGCCAGACCGTCCAGACCCACCGCCTGCACCCAACCCTTAGGGTGCCACGGGACTTGCACACCTGTGCCACGGGACTTGCACGTAAAAGTGATTAACACGTTTTCATGATGATAAGCCCAGATTAAAGGGAGCGTATTTCAAAGTTTGGCCAAATGAAAAGAAAACTTACCACTGAAAACAACTGCTTCCATACAATTAAATTAAAAGGCAGCCCTGCACCGGTATCTAGGAGTCAGCAAAAGGTTTCTGTAAAGGGCCAGAAAGCAATTCATTTAGGCCCTATGGTCCTGTGGCAACGACTCACCTCGGCCTTCGTAGACTGCAAGCAGGCATTGACAATGACTAGAAGAATGAGTATGGCTCTATTTCCATAACACCTTTGGTATAAAATGGGCAGTGGGCAGATTTCATTTGTAGGCGGTAGACCACCTCCCCCAGTCAAGATGCTATTATTAACATAGCTAACAAATCCAAATATATCTGTTAATGCTTAAGAGCAGGGGTTTGGGCATTTAACTATGCAGAGATTTGGTAAAATCTCCTGTGGTAAGTAAGAAATAGCACAGTATTGGTCAGAACCATCCAAGTGTCTTGGAATGATTTTGTTAATTAGCATTGCCTGATGTACTGAATATATATATTAGTCTATCCTGGTGTGTTGAACTTCCCACTCACCAACGATGCGAAAGGCATTCCCTGCAAAAGTATTGCTGCCTACATATGGGCGCTTTTAACTAATAGTCAAATGAGTGGTATAAATAACAAACAGAAGCTACAGATGCGAAAACTATACCTCTTCTAGCGTTGGGGGTGAAAATCTAAAATGTATGCAACAACAGCAGCAAAGACTCTACCTCTAATGGTCCTCCGCGTCACCAGGCCTTTAGAAGTCACCAAGTGCATCACAGTTAAACCTTCGGGTACTGCAACACAGATTTGCACAGATCTTTGCATATCTAAAACTCTACAGTAATTTCACTAAGAGATCTTTATATAGTTGTACCAAACAAAATTGAATCCTGTAGGAACTTAAGCACATATCACAGTTCTCCGTTTGTAATGAAGTCAACACACATTTGAATCAAATTTCCATTCTGAATTTTTTAAAGCCCTATAAAAAATGGCATCTGGCAAGCTAAAATTGAAACATAAAGAACAACTCAAGAATGTCAGGCTTTTTCAATAGTTGATCTTCACTTCTCGTGTTTCCTTTAGTAAACACAAGAATGCAGAAAACCTGGCAAAATTGCATAGTTTTTGCATGAGGCAATCTTTTTAAAACCTTTTAGGTCTGGACTTAACTGTCTGCTTTGCAATTAGGCAGCTCTATCGACAGACTTCTCTGCAGATCAGGACTTTCCCTAGGAACAGCAGACGTTTTAGTCACCACGTGCGTGGCTAAAGCCCGTCAAAGGTACAGCGCCATCGATTGAAACAGAAGAATACTGGCTGCATCTCGATTTTGTGAAATGCCAGGAAAATAATTTAGTGTCATCTCTGCCCTTCCCACAACCTCCACAAAGGGACAGCAAAGTATAAAACCACGTTTTGGGGGCGCCTGGGTGGCACAGTGGTTAAGCGTCTGCCTTCGGCTCAGGGCGTGATCCCGGCGTTACGGGATCGAGCCCCACATCGGGCTCCTCTGCTGGGAGCCTGCTTCTTCCTCTCCCACTCCCCCTGCTTGTGTTCCCTCTCTCGCTGGCTGTCTCTATCTCTGTCAAATAAATAAATTAAAAATCTTAAAAAAAAAAAACACAAAACCACGTTCTGACACGGTGAAAAGGACCTGAGCGCCTAGTGTCAGGTTCCGAATTTCAGATGGATCTTCTCACGCTGGGAATACATCGCATTTTACTGCAGATATGGTCGTCTTACTTAGAGAAGTCCACAGGAACTAATAAAGGATACAAAAATGTAGTCATCCATGTATCTCTTCTTTAGATTCTCCACGATGGCATTCTCTGTGATCTTGGAGAGCAGGACCATGTCATCCACACCGCTGTGCTTAACATTGTGGCTCTGCCAGTGGTAACGGTAGGCACCTTTGCTTCCCTGCGAACAGAGAATGCACAATTATTAGGATGCTTTATTTTCTCCTGGTGTTAAAAATAAAAAAAAATTTTAAAAAGCCACGAAGTTCCCAAATATTCCTTATATCAAATGCTGCAGAATGAGCAGAACAAAGATTTTGTTATCAAAAGACCTGGATTCAGGGGCGCCTGGGTGGCACAGCGGTTAAGCGTCTGCCTTCGGCTCAGGGCGTGATCCCGGCGTTGTGGGATCGAGCCCCACATCAGGCTCCTCCGCTGGGAGCCTGCTTCTTCCTCTCCCACTCCCCCTGCTTGTGTTCCCTCTCTCGCTGGCTGTCTCTATCTCTGTCGAATAAATAAATAAAATCTTTAAAAAAAAAAAAAAGACCTGGATTCAAATTCAGCTTTGCCACCTACAAACTAAGAGAAGTGAGGAAAAGTTATATAGGTTCACTGTGTCACTTAAGCTGCTCTTCCCTCATCTGTAAAATGGGAGAAATTAAGACCCACTTCATAGAGTTGCTGTAAGGATTAAATAAAATAACATATATAAAGTACCAAAGAGTATCTTGAGTATAACACAATAAATGATCGATGGTCGGGCGCCTGGGTGGCTCAGTCGGCTAAGCAACTGCCTTCAGGTCAGGTCATGATCCCAGGGTCCTGGGATCGAGTCCCACATTGGGCTCCCTGTTCAGCGGGGAGCCTGCTTCTCCCTCTGCCCCTCACCCCACTCCTGCTCTCTTTCTCTCATGCTCTCTCTCAAATAAATAAAACCTTTTAAAAAAATGATCAATGGTCTCCAGTAATTCCTTCAACCTTATTGCTCTGTAGAATTTAACAATAAAATAAGCAGAAACCTTCTGGACTTGTTTTGCAAATTGTATGACAGAACTCAGAAGCAGAAGCAATATGTATCACACAATGGCTAGGTCACATTGGCCTAATTGCTCAAGCCATCTAAATTATTTTCCCTCCATAAACTTATCACTGTCAATGTAATACTGGCCTTCCAGATTCAAAAGATAAGCTACATTTTGATGGCTGATCACTGATATTAACAAGGAAATGGACAAGATAGCCTAAATGTGATTACAGAACATTCTGTGGCCGGGACGACCTCATCCAGCCCCACGGCCTCCTTGGAGACATGAAGCTGTAGACCTTGTCTGCTCCCTGGATTTACGACCTAACACCAGAAATGGCTCTGACCACCCTGTGGCCTGCAGGACCTCTTCCACCTGGCACTTCTGCACTGGGATCCCTGTATGTTCAGCTATGTGCCAAGTCCTGGAGTTAGAGGCGGCTGGGAGCACCATGGTGGCTGCACTCGGGGAGCTCATGTCCACTGACGGACACCTAGATATTGACGGAAGTAGTAACTCATGCTTCAGCAACAGTTAATACGTAAACACATGTCAAATGGGTGTTCGGGAGTGCAGAAGACTTCTTTGTCCTAGGAAAGACAGAACCAACTTCCTGGAGAAAGTGCCATTTGAAGTGGATCTAAAATATTTTTCATTTGCCGGAAAAGACGAGACAAGGAGGGATAGTCGTTGTAATCTACACTCAGTAGGGCAACAATCTAATACATGTGAGATAATGGCAAACGATACATGATAAGATCCTCCCTTCCCTTCACACCCTTCATGCATCTTACTGGAGATGTCGCCTGCTACACGAGTGTGCTAGCCGTCGACCTGAGTGAGACTCAGCTCCTGCCCCCTTCCTGGGAGCTCACTGCTTTGGGGAGTTTAGATAAAGGAGAGAAACATTTCTGAATAAGGGTGTCTAGAAAGGCCACGTGCTCAGACTACAAAGATAGGATGAGAAAGAGTCATAAGGAGGTTCTTCAAGAGAAAGAGAAGGTGGAAGGAAACAAGATAAATACTATTTTAAATTTCACTTGTAAAAATTGCTGAATGTCTTCTCTGTAGGAGACGTGGGTCCTTTATAAGAGCAATTCTAAGGGGCTCTGGGAAAAGCAGTTTTTAAAAACCAGCCAGGAAACCAGTGCCATGGGCTGACGCTCCAGAGAAGGGCTCTGGAAGGCTTGCTACCCATGCTGCCTTGCACAGGGACTCTTTATATATTTGGCTTCTGCAGAACCACATGCAGCATCACTTCCACAAAACTACCCCTGACCTCACCACACCTTCTTCCTCTTGTGGCAAAGCAGAAAAAGAGAAAAAGCACTGGCTACAAGCATGACTCACTGGATCTCAATCAAATGTCCACAGTCTACTGCCAACCAGATAAAGATTCCTGGCAACTCCTCCCCTCCTCTGCCTTCCCTTCTTTTCTTGATTATTCTCTGGGCACTCACAAAAATTATTCTGCATAGAAAACTAAGGCCACAGAGTAACTAACCAGTAGGTATGTTTGGTTGTTTTTAATCCCGATAAATATCCACCTTCTTAAGAGGCCAAAAATGTTATTTTCTCTTTGAAAAACGTAAGCACGGTTTAATAAAACAGAAGGGTATTAACAAGCTGTTATTTACCTTCCGTGAAGGACAAGAAATGGAGGAGCTCTGTGTCACAGTGTACGTGTTGGTACTGATCCACAGGAACTGCCTTCTCAAGGTAACCCAAGTTGGGCTTGGTATCCAGTCCAACTGTCTTCTCTGTCTCACTGCAGAGTGATCTATTACCGGCTGTCCCATTTCGGAGGCACTGTCCTCCTTCTAATGGCAGCAATTCCTCATTAAAACAGAGCTCCTTGTGGATTTCACTGACTCTCAGGATCTCAAATACCCCTCGACACCAGAGTCCCACGTGTGGGTCTCCAGACCTCTATCCATAAGAGGATAGGAACCAATAGTGACACCGAGCAGTTACTATAAGCAAAGCAATCAGCCATTTGACTTGCGGCGGCTGCTCCTTTTACTATTGCAATCAACTCAATGAGAGAGGGGTTAAGATTCCCACGCTACGTAGAAGGAAACAGACTTCCCAACCAGTAAGCAGCAAATGCAAGATGTGAACCCAAGTCTCTATGATTACAAATTCATTCAAACATCATAGTTTCTTCACACTGTCTCCCTGGCGACTTTCCTGGATATTTCCACCTGTTAAGTTTAAGATGGCCACAGAATGATAGACTGTCTCCCAAACCCAATACATCATTACAGAGACCTATAATCTTAGTTAATGACCACTTTCTCCTAGCATCAAAGACTAAAACACGGGAGTTATTTTTTATTTGACGCATTTCCTATATCCAGCTGGTCACATGTATCTTTTCCCTCCTTCACCTCTCTGCCCCTCCTTCCCCAAGGAAATAATATATGGGAACTCATTCAACCTTCACAATCATTCCCCATACTGTATATGATTATCTCTATTTTACTAATGAAAAAAACTGTTAATGGTCCAAGGTCTTCTAATTGTAACTTCTCTGTCTTTAATGACCCCCACCTTACTAGTCCTTTCTCCTTCCTCTTCCCTCATATCACCCCCCCTCTAAAAAACAATTCAGATGAGGTAAAGGGAGGGAGGGAAAGTAGCTAGAAAGGGTGGGAATAATCAGAGTCTTTGGGGGAAAACTGACCTGCTTGGATTATCAAGGACAAGATCAGAATCCACCCCGTAGGTAAATGAAAGCTAGGCCAGGGATAGGCTGGGCCATTCTAGCACAGGGTGAGAACTTTGTCAGGGAAGCTAGGAACCGAACACAGATGCGCAGGCTCTCATCCTTTCTTGAAAGTTCCCCACAGTGAAACAGAAAACTGTTTTCTGTTTTTCTATAGGGGACAATCGAGTTTGATCATAGCATGACTTTTCTAGAGGTCTTCCGTGGAACACAGCTGCGGACAGCCTGCAAGTGGGAACACAGTGGGAAATGGTTATCATTTTACAATCCTACACAATGTTCCCAGAAGCAGAGGCTGGACATGACCTTCAGACCACAAACTACTGTGCTACGACAGCAAGAATATGAACTGTATTTCTGACAAATAACCTTCACCCCTTTGCTTCTTCCTGCCCCTCCTGACTGAGAGGGTGGTGGCAGGACTGGCTGCCATGTGTGCTGGGACGAGGAAGGACAGTGACAGGGACTTCCACATCTGTGTGAGAAGAGCCATGTTCTTCAGCTGGCAAAGGCCTGGCTTACCAGGCTATCCCCTCTTAACAAGAGTCAGCTTCCTTCTCTTCTGTGGGCTTCTTCTTGGGTAGGTAGCTCAACTTTTGTTTCCACACTAAAAATAGGAACATTTTAAACATGTAGGGGTACTCAGTAATTACACGTTCAAAAGTCCTTAAAGAGCACGGCCTCACTGCACAAAGGAAGGAATATAGCTGCTGATGTGCGAACTAGGAAATAAAAATGATCATAAAAAGCACAATAATGATGATGATAAATGTTATTCTTAGCCCTGACAGTTTCTACAAATTATGAGGGAGGGAGCTATTTCCCATTAATAAGGATTGAATGCAGACTTTCTTGGGTCCATATTTGGCTTCTTCTTTTTTTCTTTTTTAAAGATTTTATTTATTTATTTATTTATTTATTTATTTGAGAGCGCGCGTGCACACGAGCATGGGGGGTGGGGGAAGACCTCAAGCAGACTCCAGCTGAGCGAGCAGCCTGACACAGGGCTCGATCCCACGACCCTGAGATCACAACCTGAGCCCAAGTCAAGAGTCAGTTGCTGAAGCCACTGAGCCACCGCCGCGCCCCTCCACATGTGGTTTCTAATGATGATTCAGTTTATTAAAAAGCAATCACACACAAGTTCTAGAAAGTGGAGTATACCCATGTCCACATAATGGTCTGGTTTGTTCCTCACATTTATGTGACGGCACCAAGACGCAGGAGTCCCTCACGCCGAGGAAGAAGGCCGCTCGCTGACTCTGATTTTAAAAGGTGGAGTGTCCCTCACTGGTGTGTGTTTACCAGGGTGGGGACCAGGAAGAGCAAAGGTGAGTGAGCACACAACGGTAGGGATTGTTCTCCACTGAAACCCTACCTTCCCTCAGCTCTGGGGGAGCCCTGGCCTGCCACAGCCGCGGTGCTGCAGACACTCTCACTAGTGTCTCAGCCAGCGTTTTTCTTCTTTGGTTCATCCAGGAGCGAGGAGGAGACCATATACTGGGTAACTCCAGTCTTCAACACCCTCAGACACCCAGAAAAGGGAGGCTATGAAATGCGGTGTGTAAATACAATAGGCCTAGTGTTGGGCAGGGCCTGGCTGGGAGGGGGTGATCATAAATACCTTACCCTCTTCCAGGAAGAGTATACTGCACAGTATTTTTAGAGAGCATTGTGGAAATAGGTATCAAAATTCTAATCATGCAGACCAATATATAGTTAAATAAAAATAAAAGTCACAGTCTTTGTTCCAGTAATTATTTTTAGGAATGTACCTTAAAATATACCAAGTGTGTATGCCATGATGTATGTACAAGCCTGCTCACTGTTGCAAAGTTTGTGTTGGGGAAAACCGGACACATGACTTGGGGCCGGATGAGAGT
Organism: Ursus maritimus; assembly: GCF_017311325.1. Lineage (NCBI taxonomy): Eukaryota > Metazoa > Chordata > Mammalia > Carnivora > Ursidae > Ursus > Ursus maritimus. The sequence goes on along the minus strand of NW_024426119.1, from coordinate 15,277,232 downwards.
ATGGCAGACCCTACAAAGAAGTCCCGGCAGTCGTTAAAAGGAATCTGTTTATGCTGACAGAGAAACATCTTCAAGACACCCAGTTTCATGAAAACAAAATCAATATGTGGACTGAAGCATAGAATGACTGCCGTTGTCTAAAGTTCTTAAAAGACATGTGTTTAATTGCTTTCTTGAAAAATAAACAAGATTCCATAGGGAAGAAAGCCTGGGGTTTTGGGAGAAGGGTGGCTTCTACTTTCCATTTTAAACTTTTCTGCAGTTTACTTTTTTTTTTTTAACCATATAGGCATGTGTTAGTAAAATAACCAAATAAACAGAAATGTTGAAAAGGATGCCGATACATTCGAGAATTTTCTGGGGGTGATGCTGGGGTGTTGAAAGGGCCCATCCCAAAGCTGGGATCATCATCGTAAGCCTGGTTCTGTGCCCCTTCCAGGTTCGAACAGTGGATTGGGAGATGTTGCCTGGATGACAAGATATCATCATGTCCGGGATGTTTAGCTGGTCCCCGAGCACAACAGGACAGCAGATCTGATTTCCAAAAATCTGGGACTAGAATACTCCCAATGTTTCAAGTGTATCACCCTAAAAAGGCAGATAAACCATATTCTGAGTGTGAACAATGGACAATGGCTAATGCTCTGGCCTGCTGTTGCACGGGGCTTGTTTTTTAATGGGATTTTTCTGTCCTAGTGAGTCATAACAGGAAAGGAACAGAACTCTCTGTTGTACTTTAATCTTTTAATTGACAGTCTAGGATTTCTACCTTTTGAAGTTCTGCTATTTAACTGGAATGAAACACTTCTGTGGCACATGATGGGAGAAAAAAAAAATCAACCATAAATATTTGTTTCCTCTGAGCCCGGCACTGTAAACCCATACTGGGCTTGCAATGTCTTTCAACTTTATGGAATTCAGACCCCCCACTATTTTGGTGATGCGAACATGTATGTTAGAAGCAGGCATGTGTGGGTATGTTGAACTGCAGTGAACGGAGTGCAAAGAAGTGTTTCTGGTAGAGTAGGGGGTGGGGTGGGGGTGAGGCAGTCTGTAGCCAACAATTCCCTCAATCCTTGGGGTACACAGAACTAACATTTACTGAACCCATAAAGATGTGCTGATGTACTTTACATGATCTCATTTAATTCTCACGGCCCTGCAAGACATGAATATTATAATCCCTCTGTCACTATTTCACAAATGGTAAAGTGAGTCCTGGGATTATAATGTACCAAGTTGCCTCTGCTTGGAAAGGCTGGGGAAGGGAAAGTACACTGGGGTTTGCACACACAGTGTGGGCAGCCCTCAAGGAATACAGAAGATGTGCTCATTAACTATCATTCATGTTAAGTATAGGTGACCTGACCAAAAGTTCCATATTTGTGTAACATTTCCACTAACACAATCTCAGTTAATCCCTGTGACAAAGGGCCAGGGCTGACTTCCTTGTCTTTATTCTTTCTGCTACACCAGAACTCACTTCCAACAGGATCGTCAAGGCCAAGTGTAGATAGATGTTGACTCCAGGATCCCTAGGGCCAGCAGCCTCCTAGCCAGTGTTGGCCCGACTCAATCTTCTGGAAGCAACTAGAGCAGACGTAATTTATCATCTAAACAGGGACACTCTGAGTGCAGAAGGGAGTGTTGTTAATAATAAAGCTGGAACGTGAGGCATGAACCCGGGCTGTCTCGGGTTGCATGGCTCTATCTGGGACCAACTTGATCTCAGAAAAGTCATGAGCAGCTTTCAAGGACAAGCCTTCCCAGCCAGGATCCTGTGCTACTTACCCGCAGGTCTCTCACAGATCACTCCATCTCTCAGACCTCTGAACGGCCGGCTCAACAGAAAGAGGTTCCTGCCATCACACGACCCCCCGGGGGCTGCCATGAAGGTCCTGAAGATCGAGTAAGACTGCCAATGGCCCCAACCCCCAATGCCTCTCGGGGTAGAGCTGGTTTTATGCAATGACATAATCAGAGGGCAATGTGTGGACGGTACAAACCAGGCGGGCAACACTGAGTGGGGGGAGGGAAAAAAGTTTGTAAACAAATAATGAGAGATGGTGAAGTGCCCCAATTTTTTTTTTTTTTTAAAGATTTTATTTATCCATTCGACGGAGATAGAGACAGCCAGCGAGAGAGGGAACACAAGCAGGGGGAGTGGGAGAGGAAGACGCAGGCTCATAGCGGAGGAGCCCGATGTGGGGCTCGATCCCACAACGCCAGGATCACGCCCTGAGCCGAAGGCAGATGCTTAACCGCTGTGCCACCCAGGCGCCCCTGAAGTGCCCAAATTTTAACTGCATATGTGATATTTTTATATGAAGTGTCTGTGGGAAATATGGTTGTTAAAAGGTTACAGTTGTATTCTACGTGTCCTTTCTGTATGGTTTTATTTTTCTACTGAGCATATATTTATAAAATGTGCACACACATATATACTGGTTTTTTTCAGTGAAAAAAGATCAGATAAGGGACAGGAAAGTACTCTGTGAAGTGAAATGAAACACACACACAACACTATTTTCCATATTTGTTGTTAATCCGTGTCAGCTCAGGTCTCCAAATCTTGCTGCCCAACCCGGGGTGCAGTTATGGTCTTTAAACAGCAAGGGACCCCCAGCAGGAAAAGAAGCAGCCTTTCTTTCACTTAGCCTGAAATGTTGCTCCCAAAGGACCATTTTTCTGTATCAAGGAACAGTGTAAATCTAAGATGTTATAAATGAACAGTTAACACAGTTCATCAATTCCAAGATGCATTTTCTTCATATCCTAATATTCTGTAATTAGGATGTCTTTTTTTTCTTTAAAGCAATCTCTACCCCCAACACGGGGCTCCAATCCACAACCCCAAATCAAGAGTCTCACGCTCCATGGAATGAGCCAGCCAGGCACCCCAAGATGTGTCTTTTATAATCAACATTGTGTTACAGCTTAATTGACAGTGGTTTTAGTTTTCTGGGGTTTTTTTTTTTCTTAAGCAGAAAAATAAAATAATGTTGGCTCTTACAACCAGTAGTATCTTTGGGCTTGATGAATTATGGCACGTAACAATTAGAAGTGGCCAGGCACCGTTCCGTGCACTTTACAAATATGAAGTCACTGTGTAATAGCAACAAGGATATGAAATGTTACAAAGATTTACATTATTCTGGAAGCATCACACCATGTATCCATGTCACTTCAGGAACTGTGTAGTAGTTTTACTGGTGGGTTGATGGCTGCCCAGTTCTAGAGGCTTCCCTGTGAAAATGTTTGCAGCACCAAGGTAATTTCCTCTCTGATTTCGAGGGGCATGTTCTGATTTGTATCTCTTTCAACCTAAAAGTTCCTTCAGTGTTAAGACCATTTGAAACAGGAACGTCTCCACCTCTCCCCCCTCCCAGATACATCCACCTTGGGGGATGACAGTGAGTTGTGACCTTTATTCACAGACGCTGTCCTCCAGGGTTTCCTAAACCCAGAGTCGTTTTTAACTACTTTGGCAACTTTTTTTAAAAAATATTTTATTTATTTATTTATTTATTTATTTATTTATTTATTTATTTATTTATCAGAGAGAGGGAGAGCAGACAAGGGCACAAGCAGAGGGAATAGCAGGCAGAGGGAGAAACAGGTTCCCCACTGAGCACGGTCCCCAGGACCGTGGGATCATGACCTGAGCTGAAGGCAGAGGCTTAACTGACGGAGCCACCCAGGTGCCCCCTTTCACAACTTTTCCATACGGTTCCTATGCTTCAGCTATTTCTATGAACTGTCCTTTTTAAATTGACTAAATCCGAAACAATCATCTCCATAAAATCACCAGTTTGGTGCGTTAGCTTTATTTCTTCCGTGTGTGTTAAAATAATACTGAAGGCGTTCAATTTGAAATACACACCGTGGGGTTGTCCATCACGCTGTCACCGTCCACCTCGGTGCCATGCTTCATACGTGGGGGCCCACTGCCATTCTCTCCTGGGCTCCCTCTCACTAATTTCAAGTCTAACGGTAGGGTACGTATGTATGGATGCATGTATTTATATTGAAGTTCGGTAGGCTCCACACCCAGCATGGGGCTTGAACTCACAACGCTGAGTCGGACGCTCTATTGACGGAGCCAGGCAGGCGCCCCAAACCGTAGCGAATTTAAATGGCTTCTGTTCTACTTCCCAGCTGTATTGTTCTCTGTTGTGGAAAATCTTGCATGGGAAGACTAGATTCCCTTTTGGATAGTAGGTAAGAGCGTAGGCTTTGTTTTCACAAGCAGAAACTACGCTGTATTCATGTTCCGAATCCTCTGCACTTTCCATCGGGGATTCCAAGACCCCTCCTCTAGTCTTCTCGCCTCAGAAAACCCTCCAAGCCACACGTGGGGCGTTTTAGTGGTCCCGCAGGGTGAGGACTTGTCTTGAGGCTACGGAGGTAGCTCTCTCTTGGGCTCCTGCAATTTGTTCTTTCTCTCTAGGGGAGCATGATCTAAGAGCTAGGAAGCTGGGAAGCGCTGTTCTTTCTTCTCCCTCTCCGTCTCTAGGAAATCTAGGATGGGGGCTCTCGCCCCTTTGGGAGAATTGTATTCTTCTCACGCAACGGCTAATTCTTATCACATACAGCACTGCTTTGAACATTTTATACATGATAATTTATTTGCTCCTCTTCACCTTACCAGGCAGGGAAACTGAAGCACAGAGAAGTTAAGTATCTGGTCCAGCTGTTTCAATCCCAGGCCATCAGGCTCTCAAATCTTTGTGTTTAACCATCATACCCACTGCCTCTCATCGTACGGTAAGTGGCTGTTGCAAATGGCAGTCATTCTAAAGTTAAAAGTAATTGTGTTATTGCATGTTTACCGTCCACCCTGAATCAGCCTCTTCCATCCGCACAACTTTACGGAGCAGACACTTTCATAATTAGTATGGAGGCTACCTTGTGCAAAGCCCAGCACCAAGGAGCCCACAGGGCAAGCGGCCCGCTCGAACAGGGCCCTGGCTGAGTCAGAGAACGCTCGGTGCCCTGGAATCGGCCTAGGGAGCACATCTGCTCCCTGCCGTGTCCCCATCAGGCAGGGCAGCGCCTGGTACCTGGTTGTGCTCCACCAGTACTAGTCAGGCGGATGAATTCCAGGCCTCTTCAGCTCATCTCAGGGCCAGGTGCACTCACTGTGGCAGCTGTCGGGGGGGAAACGGGGTATCTGGGCCCAGAGTCAGCCCCAAGGAAGAAAGACGTTTCCAAAGCTTTCCTATGGCCGCCAGCTTGGGAGATCAAAGGGAAGAGATGTTGCCCCTGAAGACAAGTCTCCTTCTCTTAATTGTCCACTGTCATCCAGGCAGGTCAGGAAAACAGGCTACTCTCAACCAAAGGATGAGGCCACTCCATGCCACAGCACGGAATCAATCAATTGTATGAAATCCCCCGATCAGACAAATGCTACTTTTAGTTCTGCCTCTATGCATACATTTTTTTTTTTTAAGATTTTATCTATCTATTTGACAGAGAGAGACAGCCAGCGAGAGAGGGAACACAAGCAGGGGGGGCGGGAGAGGAAGAAGCAGGCTCCCAGCAGAGGAGCCTGATGTGGGGCTCGATCCCAGAACGCCATGATCACGCCCTGAGCCGAAGGCAGACGCTTAACGACTGCGCCACCCAGGCGCCCCTGTACGTATACATTTTAACAGAACAAATGATGGCGCGTCACACAGACGTCAGCCTCCGTCTTTGCTGCTGTGGCTCTGCCAGCTTGACAACATCCTCGAGCACTGACCAGTCCCTTCAGGGGCCTCCCAGTCAACGCTCCTGTTTTCAAGTACAAAGGTTGGGGAGTGGAATTCCGCTTACTAATCCAGCCGTTGATTAGAATCAACAGACTTGAGTTCAAGGACAAACTCTACCTCGGTGACCTTGGGCAAGGTCCGTTTCACGGAATTTTATTCTCCACAGTGAAGGCAATCTATTGGCTACCATATACCTAAATGTAACTTAGGGTTTGGGTACCTCTACCGACAGGACTTTCATTAATAGATAAACCAAGAAAATAAAATCTTATCCGACTAACGTGTCCTAATTTGGAGTTTGAAAATTACAGTCGGTGAGGCAATGGTAGCTGTTTAGTAAATTTCTTTAACTGAACTGAAACCAAAGTCATAATGCAGGCAGCCCAGCTAGAAATGCCAACACCAATGGTTCTTGTTCCGATTATTCATGGAACTGGAAATAAAAACAGGGAGGTAATCGAACAACTTCTTGACACATAAAATGAACTATTGCTCTGTACCAAGAAAGAAAAACAAAACCTAATTTAAATGCTATTCTGCGAAAAAATAAATATGCAAAGACTCGCCAACAGACTATAGCGGAGTTGCAATCAACCTGATTAAAAATAGTCTCCCGGGAGTCAGTATCATTTACAGCATCTTTCTATACTGATTGCAAAACATGCATTATTTATGTCATGCCAAATGGTGGAGGTATGACAACCCAAGATAATCAACTGATTGTATGTTTTAATATTATTTGATTCTGCAGGACAATGAACTGTTTGGGCACATCTGAATGAGACAATTCAATTTAAAAATTTTAAAAAAGGTCGACAGAATTCTTTTCTTACCTGGATTTTTTTTTAAGCCCATGCAGAAACACCAAAAGGGAATAAAGAGTAGGATTTTAAGTGGAGGTACAACAGGGAAGGTGTTGATCTGTCATGTCCTACTTAGGGGTGCTACTTCAGGATGTGCTAAGAGAAGGATCGGGAATGTGATCGGGGGTGTCCCAAGACACGGGCAGCCTTCGTCATGGATTAGCCATGGGAATACCGAGTCTAGAAGCAGAGCTCAGGGACGAGGGGCGTCCCCTGAGCACACAGTCAGTAGCCAACACTGAACAAGAAAGTACAGAGGTGAGAAATGCCGTCCACATCCCCTCCTCTATTTGGCATGGGCACATCCTGGCCTTCGCTTGCTTGATCCAGCCTGACCTGCAGCACCCAGATGGCATGTTCCTCTAGGAGCAAAATGTAGCCATAAGGCTTTGGGTCTAGGGGCTTTTTGGGTGTAAACAGGCATGTTTACCAGATTCAGAGAGATCTGGGGCTACTAAGAGACAAACTGCTAGGAGAGGACGGTTCTGTGGGCACATCTCAGGGGGGAAAGCCACCAGAGCAGCCACGAATCATCAACACTGCTGATCAGTGTCACCAAGAACAGAGAAGGCTCAGAACAGCTCCGGGCGCGAAAATAAAACACGCGGTCCACCCTCTCACTCCTTTTCATCATGTGGCAGAGGACACAGAGCCCACCCTGCCATTTCTTCTCAGGACCCACACGTTGGACTGCAGGAAAGGGCAAGTGCGGCTGGGCTGAAGGAATTCAGAAGGGCGTGGGGAGAATCCTGTGTACACCTGATAATGCCATTCAAAGCCCCAGGGAGGACAGCAAAGCAGGCGTGGTCTCTTCCTGACCTGCCCTGTTCTCGGCTTATCTCTCAGAAGCCACACCCGGACCGGACCGCACTGGGCCAGCACCAGGGCGTGGGTGTCTGCACGGCAAGGAGGAGCAGAGACAGATCTCCTCCTGTATTTACGTGTCCCTTGCCTACAGAACTTCCAAGGGGCTTACCCCCCATCTGCTGCGACCCCCCCTCCCCAGTTCAATAAGCAAGTTACGGGGATGAATTTGCAATCAAACCAATTTGGGAGATGAGCACAGTTTCACTCTGTGCTTATCCAGGGCCCCCGTTACTGCGTCCTTCTAGGTTTGGGGGAGGCCGCCCACAGGTAGACTTTGTCTTCCTCTGACCAGCTTAAATCCTGACTAAAGTCTCCACTGTAAACCAATACAGATTTTGAAAACTATAGAAATTGGGAAGAGAGGTAAAGAAAAGCAGATGAAGAGAGAAAACCCTCTCTCTCTGAGGGGAAGAGATTCTAACTGAATAGAGATCTTAGTACCCCTAAGACTAAAAAGATTTTTAAGGAAGTTAAGTGCTTCAAGCCTATTTAGTAAACACAGCATGGCAGGGATTCCAAGCTCTAAGCCTCAGTTTCTTTTTCTGTAAAATGGGGGTAATAACAGTATCTACCACTCAGGGCTTTTGTGGGAATTAATGAAGGTCACGCATGGAGAGTTCATTTTACTCGGTCTGGCCCACCATAAGTGCGAACTTGTCCATAACAGTAAGTTGTCAATAACAGCAAGCGAACTGGGGACACTGGGAGCCAGGAATCATGCTCTGATTGGATATTTGATGTTTCAAGACAGAACTGGGACACCGTCTGATCGGGCTGATAAGACGATAACAGCAGAGACAGGATTCAACAAAGAAATGCGGGACTTTTAAGGTTTCATGATGCGCCGGCGTTACATAATCTCACGATACGTGAGACATTTGAACCCAGACGCAGAACAGGGATCTACGCAGGGATCCAGCAGAGCAGGAAAAGACAGCGGCTGCCAGGGAAGACGCGCATGGCACTGAAGAGGCTACCTACAAGGAATCCTATACGGAAGTAGGAAGGGCCATCTGAGTCACAGATTGATACCGTAGAGGAAAAAAGCAAGGTGTTCAAACCAACTGCAAAGGAAAAAGGGTAAGGGATGGGGCAGAATGCTTCTGGATCTACATGTTGAATCCTAAAATCTTAGAGCTGGAAGGGGCGTCGCCTATCCATTAGGCTCCAAGCTGAGACCCAGGGAAGTGACGTATGCCCATGGTGCCAGCTACTTAGTGATAGAACCAGCCCTGGAACTCAGGTCTTCTGACCCCTGCCCAGTACTTTGCAACTCTCTGCTGCCAGCCCCTCCTGAGCAAACCTGTAGCAAAGGTTTTTATCACCCACAGAGCTTCTGGAAAGAACAAGTAAGTCCAGGCATGTAAATATTTTAAATTTCTCAGGTGCCTGGGTGGCTCAGTCAATTAAGCGTCTGCCTTCGGCTCAGGCCATGATCCCAGCGTCCTGGGATGGAGTCTGGCATGGGCTCCCTGCTCAGCAGGGAGCCTGCTTCTCCCTCTCCCCTTGCTCCTCCCCCCGCTCATGCTCTGTGTCTCTCTGTCAAATAAAATCTTAAAAAAAAATTAAATTTCTCAAATAAAAAACATTATCATTTGTGAACCTTGACCCTCTGGCAATCAGACTGCATGAGGGTGCTGGTGTTCGTCCAAATATTAAATATTTGAAGAGCTTAATTCCTTAGTTTTTAATATTAAGATAAACAGAAATAGAAGTTTTAAATGTGCCTTCCCGGGGGGTTATCTTGCCTGCAAAAGTACACAGACCCTACACCTTAGGGATCACTTTCCTGGGACCCCTTGCCTTTCACCCAACATACAGGCCTCTATTTATGGGTGGTGGTGGAAGCAGGGGGCTGTTGGGGGCGGGGCAAAGTTCTGGCATTGGCTTAAAACTCGGAAGCTAGTAGGTAAAGGCAAACTCCAGAATATGGGGGGGAAGGTCAGCAGAAATTGGAAAGCTATAATCTAACTAGAGATCTCTGGCTGCAGAATTCCATGGTGCTCCTGCCTCCCAGTAGTAACTTTCTGCTGCCGTAATCACTAAAATTGGAAACAAAACACAAGCTAACCATGTCTGATGTGATTACGGGCCATGGGTGGGTCCCACCAGTTTAAAGTTCACAACTCCAGAAAGTCCAAGAAATGCCATTGCTCTCTGTATTCTGCAAAATGTAATATAGCATCGAAGGGGCAACCCCTGCCATCAAGAGGGGGGATGCACAATGGTTAGGGAACCGGGAATGGGCACTGCTTTCCTTGAGTACCTACTATGTATCAAAAGCTATGTTAGGTGCTTTGTTTCCCTTGGCCTCAAAAGAATCAGGGACGTTCTCTGATCCCCATGTAACATGAAAAACTTGGCCAGAGACAGTCACAGAGTCCAGATCTGTCCTTGGGTTTGGTGGGTTTAGAAACCCACAGCAGCTTCCTTCGAGGCTATAGCGGAAGACAAAAGAAGTAGATTCTCCACTCTGGAAACTCCTCCAAGGCTGACACGTCGTCTGACAGCAAGGTGTCCTGTATGGCCCCCGAAGCTGCCTTTAGGTCCCACAGGGCAAGTCGGATGAAGGACCGCCTTGGCAATGGGGCAGAGATGGCCACTCTGCACACAGGGGCATTTCAGGCACACTGGTAGGACTGACTCGTGGAAGGATAATGGGTGCGGTGAGAAGCCTCACTGAGCTGGAAGGCAGACGTTGGAGCTAACTGTACCTGTGCCTCTTCTCATCCCCTTCCCGGTGCTCCTCACAGCCAGCTTCGAAGACGAGCCCCACACCCTGGCCTTCAGCAAGTGCCGGCTTCTCATTCAACGTTCTTTTGGGAAGAGATGATGGTTTTCCTTTGTGGCAAAGGTGCCTCTTACCACAATGAAGACACTTGAATATATTCAAAATAACCTCACAGAAATTCTCACTCCAACAAAACAGGCAAAACAGACGTGAATTGCCGAAACAGTTCCTGCTAGGGGCCGGCTGCGGGAACCTGATCCATAGCTTTCCGGGTACAAGGGCAAGGCCACCTCCAGCCCCGCAAAGTCAAGAGCAAGCAGTAAACTCTGGTCTCCCTTATAGTATGGACAGGAATGGGAGTCAAGGGGGCTGGGACCGACACCCAAATGATCCCCAAAGCAGTTCTGAGAAATCACTTAAGACGAGGAATTAGGACAAAGTGAGCGCTGCTCTCTGTGTTAGGCAGAGCGTGCCCACCCGGTTATGGAGAAAACAGTGTGCTCCATTTGGGGCAGGGCAGTGAAAAGACAATAGGTATCAATATCACCACCTCACAAAGAGGGTTGCACTCAAAAACTGCCAGCAAGGCCACAAATGGATTTGCAAACACATTTGCATGGTTTCTGGTTGCAAAAATGCTGAGAGCATTCGACCACACTCTGCTCCCAAGTGCACAGAAGTCCCTTTGGACCTGAGTCCCAGACCCAAAATATGAGGACAAGTAGCACCAGCAGTCCTGATATGCTCTCCCTGGCTGTGACCCCTCTTCCTGGGAGTTGGGTCAAAAGCACAGCATTACTTACTAAACAAATAACCAACACCCAGAGATCCTTGACATGACCACACATCAATTAAGGTTCATTGGCATCAAAAGCAAAAAGTTTTCACCATTTGTTTGATGGAATTTGGCTTTAAGATGCAGAAGGAGCTGCTACTCTTGCATTTACAAGAAAAATCTCATTTTGACTTTTCTTTTTAATTCAGTGGAGCAAGAGTACAAAGGTTAGGAAAGAGAAATAGCTTGAAATCCTGAGAAAGATAAAAGGAAAATGATTTAAATTAAACATGCGGGAAACATTAAAGAAGAGAAACTCATAAAACAACCCTAGATATCTAAATATACAACATAAGAAAAGTTTGTTTGATCATAGAGCACGCGTGTGAATAAATAAAATCAAATACTATAAATGCTCTCCAGGAAAAAAAAATTAAATAAGAAAAAAGTTTCCTTCCGACTTCCATTCTAAGGAAACCACAATTCACAATTCTTTTGCTTGGTACAACTACAGTTCACAGGCTAACTGGCTATATTCAGCTTTGAAAAACCTATGCCACATTCTCTAGTTAAAAAAAAAAAAAGTAAGTGAACCAATCATTGACTGTTGGTGGGTAAATTTTGTTTGGTGGGTGGGTTTATTCTGAGGGGCTGTGAATAAAGGCAAGGGTGATTTATTTTATTTTATTTTATTTTATTTTATTTTATCTTGTATTATCTTAGTTTATTTTTTTATTTTGGTCATTTAAAATTTTTACCCTTACCAAAAAAAAAATTGTGGTAGTTTTACAGGGTTCAGCTTTGAAGAGTGTTTTGGATATTTTTAAACGTACTCCCTGGTGTTCCCCTGGTCTCCAAACCAAAATTCTGTGCCACCTTTTCTTAAAGGTATTTTTTTCTGTAGCACTTTCTGGCTAAGAGTGAGTTTGTACACTTTCTGGCTGTAGAGCCGTTGTAATTATTATTGAAACTGACATGAAATGCACTTCAACGGGCAAGCATGCGAGCTGTGAAATTAAAAGTGTTTTTGGGAGGAACAAAAGTAAAGTTGGGCACCAGGATGGGCAAGCATGGGCAATGCTACAAATGGTGATGGGAGGCCTAAAACAATGTGTCGGTCCTTTCTATTCTGTTTTGCCCCATTGTGTTTTGAATAGACTGAATCACTGCCCAGCTTTGGGGCCCGGCCTCTGAAAGGCCCCATTGTAAGGGATATGCTTTCCCCCAGCAGAGTTAAGGTTGCTGTAGTAACCTTCACTATGAATTTCCTCCCCAGTGTGATGAAAATCTCAACTGAATTGTGACATTACTATAGTTACAAACAAGACCGCAAAATGAGCCTGGGCCTACCCATTTAGGGGGTCTTTTCTTATCTGAACCTGACCCATGATCCCTGCGTAACTCATCCACAGAGCCAAAGAAGGGCCTGAATTTCTAGAAGCCAGAGCTTGAGAAGTGAACCTACAGAGTAGAAGGGAGGGTCTCTCCCACTGGCATGCAAGTAGTAGGAAAACGGGAGTTTGCAGACCACGGCAGGGGCCTCGCAGTTCACAAACTACTGCCACCATAGAGCTGGTTGGGTTAGGAGAGCCACTTTTCTGTTGCTGAGCAGGGAGGCCTGGTGGCCAAGGTCCACATGCCAGAAGCAAAGAGTAAGTCTGCACTTTGGAGAAAACAGTTCAGTATTCGGCAGGGCTCCTTTTATTCCGCCATGACGAAGAGGAAGAAAGCAATCACCTCGATTTACCAGACGGCACAGTAAACTAGAGCGAATCCCCCGTCCGGTGAACTCTATAGGTGGTTGGCTATGTATCAAGCAACTTCTAAGCTATTTCCATGTATTAACGCATTTACCTGTCCCAACAAACTATAAAGTCAGCATTATTTTTAATCCCCCTTTTAAGGACTAGAAAGACCAAGCATAAAGAAGTTACATCACTTGCCCCAGGTCAACACCAGTGAGCAGATATTCTCCTTCCAGAATCTATACTCAAAATCCCTTCTTATTGAACTTTTCCACACGAGGCACTGGGTGTTCAGATCCGGAGCTCTGGGGCTTAGGAGCGAGAAATGGGCCGGGAACATCAATTTGAGAGCCCCCCATCGCCTCCTAAAAAGTTGTTGCTGTAGATAGGCATGGATTGTGCAGAACAGGGAGCAAACAGGAGATAAGAAAACCAAGGATGGGAAGCACTTCATCCATCTGTTCGTTCATTCATTCATTCCAACGGTTATATGCCTCCCAGGAGCCAACCACTGCTCTAGGTGCTGGGCTAACACTTGCAGACTATGCAGACGAGGCTCCGCTTTCATCACCCATATCTTCACTGGTGAGGCAGAGAACAGTTAGGATAGAGAGGAAAAAGAAAAGCAGCCAAGTGAGGCCAGAAGGCCAAGGCTGAGTGCTTGGCACTGGACACAGGAAACAGGCAGCCAAGATGGAATCCCCATCAGAGGGTGCAGCCCAGGTCACACTGAAAAACTGTCTTCTTTCCAGAGGAAACAGGCCCAAACTCCCGTAGTCAGATCCCCATCCAATAAGAGAAATAACGCCACCTCTAATCTGTATATTGCTTCCAGTGTCTCGCTACTTAGCTGTTTATTATCCCATGGGAGTCCTAAAGCAACTCCGAGAGGCACGCAAGGAGCAGGTATAATGACCCCCATTTTACAGCCTGGATCGGCTGGCAAAATTGCCCTGGTACTTCAGAGGACCCCAGAGGAGTGCTGGAGATTTGGGGAGGACAGGAGAGCAAATTTCCGGTTGGGCTCATCAGCTTTGGGGAACATCTCTCTGTTGATCTGTCTAGCATGATAATGGCTATGTCACTCCTGGCGGGATATTATTAAGCTGGGCTGTGAGTCTCTCTGTGTGCTGCATCTCGCCTACTTAGAAATAGAAGAGGGGGCAGGAGGAGGGAACCAGAACCAGCAGCAGAGCTAGACTGCGTTAAACCTAGAGACGGGGAAAACAAACAGCTCTTGAAAAACACCATTTCTCAGCTTGCTTGAAGGTAGCAACCCCAGCCTCCAAGCCTCTCAGCTTGGGAATACGCCACTCTAAAGAAAGGGCGAAATTATCAAGGCACAGAAAAGCAGGAGACGTCAGGCTGTGGATGAAGGCCCTGCTCCATGCCAACTTCTAAGTAAAATGAGGAATTACAGTAACTCAGCCCACAGCGATTTCCCGTTTTAACCGATGTTTCCTGTTTTCTATGCCGGGCATCATAAGGATATTCAGAACCAGACCCAGAGTTCACAGGCCGTCCCTTCACTGGGCTACATTCTTTTCTGTTCACTCATCGCAGTATGTGCAACATGACAACCCCAAACAGATCTGTTTTCCTACTGACCTCAATTTGCGACCACCATTGCTGCTGCTGAAAGAATACTTGGTTCTGGGGGCCGAGATGGGGAGAACAGCCATCCCTCCCAGCAGCTCCCCAGGCCTGTTGCCTCGAGGTAGAATTGGCACCTGCCGGCCGGTGTCTCCGCAGGAATCGTCCACAACTGGCTGGGAGGATTCGGTTTAGGAGTCAGGAGGACAGGCAGAAAGGGGACAAAAATCTCTTTCCAGCGCTTTTGGCTGATTGCTGACCCATCCCAGCATAGAGGAGACAAGTGATTTTCTGTTCATTGTCTTTGTTTATGATAGTAGAATAAGAAAAGTATGTTTTTTTAAAGCCATTTTTTAAAAATAGTTTCACCAATTCAGAAAAGCTACAAAAAATATACAAAGGAGTTACCAATTTGTAACATTTTGCCACACTTTCTTCCTTTCTCTCTGTCCCTCTCTCTCCTGCCCCATATATGTAGACTTTTTTATATAAGCCAGTTGGAAATAGGTTGTATACATCATGCCCTCTTGCTCCTTAACACGTCAGTATATGTTTCCTAAGAATGAAGCATGAGAGACTATGGACTATGAAAAACAAACTGAGGGCTTCGGGGGGGGGGGGGAATGGGATAGGCTGGTGATGGGTAGTAAGGAGGGCACGTATTGCATGGTGCACTGGGTGTCATACACAACTAATGAATCATCGAACTTTACATCGGAAACCGGGGATGTACTGTATGGTGACTAACATAATATAATAAAAAAACATTAAAATTAAAAAAAAAAAGAAGGGACTTTTCTTATATAACCAAAGTAAACAATCTCAGGAAATGGAACACTGATACCATAGACGCCATGCTTTTTATATAAGTCAATATTCCAATTTCATCAATTAGCCCAATAACGTCCTTGGGCAAGATTTTCTTTTGCTTGGTGCCAGATCGTCATGTATTGCAATTAGTTTTCATATTTCTTTAGTCTCCTTTCATTTCTAACAGCTCTTCAACTTTCCTTCGTCCTTTATAATCCTTTATAATGTTGACATTTTAAAGAATTCGCGCCAGTTATTTTATAGAATTTCCCTCGGTTTGGGTTTGTCAGATGTTTCCTCATAATTAGATGCAGCTTTTGCCTTTCTTTTTTTTTTTTTTTTTTTGTGGCTAGACTTCTAGTCCAGTGATTTTGCGTCCTTCTCAGGGTATCATGTCTGGAGGTACACGATGTTTGTTGACGTTTGGGGGAGATATTCATTTCTGTCACTTGGCTAAGTACTGTCCCATTTCCCCACCGCATAACTTCTATTTTTTCCCGTTGTAGCAGCTAAGCAGTTTGTGGAAAGAGACTTGGAGGCTATGTAAATATCCTCTTCCTTATCAAACTCTGACAACCAGCTTTGATGGAATTAGCATTTTAAACTCACTTCTTTGGCATTCAGGGAGAATTCATTACTCTCAGACACTGGGTGTTTCAGGCAGACAGGGGCTATGGAGAAGCTATGGGGACTTCTCGGGGACATGGGAGCTGGTTTCCTCACACCTGCCGGCTTCCAGAGAGGCGGAGGTCGCTGGGTGGCCATGCTTCTCATCTGTGACAGAGTTCCATCCACCTCCACAGGGCGTGAAATAATGCATTCCTAGAAGCTGAACTAAAAACCAGAAGTATGAGTCAAGGTGATTCTTAATGGCCCAAGATGGCACCACAGGAAGAGGTGTACGAGGAAACCAGGTCTGCCCATATGCCCTGTTACGTGAGCGATGTTCATCTCTGACTTCCTTTGTCAGTGGGCCTAGGAGACTCCTCTCCACCCTCAAATCAGCCCTCCTCCCCTTAGCTCCAATGCTGTTGAATGAACATCTCTCTACTTAGATGGTCAACTTGGAGGAAGTTCTTTTGGACCAGAAAGCTCAAAGCCAGGTAGGGACAAGTGGGCTGGGGGTAAAGAATGATGTTCGTGAAAAGGATGAAGTCCAACCAGTCAGTTCAAAGAAGCTGCCAACAATTGTTCTTGCGCCACAAACAGGGATGACCTTTATGTCCAACCTTAGATTCCAGACATTCTTGTTCCCACAAGGGAATCTGCTACCACCTGGGATAGTCCTTAAACATTTTCTTTTTGTTGATAATGATTGTGTGGAAATATTACCTCAGAGGACGTTATTATATAAAAGCCACCAGTAGATGGCCGCTTCCACAACCAGAGCGGCCGGAACAGGACCTCGGATGAAGCCCAAACAGTCTGAAGGGCAAATTGTCACAGAAATAAAGACCAGTGAACTTATCTGGAGACCAAAGATTCTCCTTGCTGTCAGTATGACAGCCACATGTGTCAGAAGCCTGGAGCCCATCTCTAAAAGGGATCTGTCGGTTAGTGATTTTAATAATTATGGCTGAACCAACACTGGAAAATTAAGCCTTACGCTTTCTAGATAAAAAGTTTCTATCTAAGCTTCATTTGTCTTCTCCTAGCTAGACTCATGAGACATAAAGTATTGGTAGCGAACTCTGAAATTCTGAAGGATTCATAAACATAAACAGGAGTTGGCAACAATAATAAGAATTTCAAGGATGGTATTCTTCTCATTACAACCATACTCTGTGGTCTTTTTCCTCAACCACATCCTATGTTTTTTACTGATTCAGTCACTTAACCCAGGCAATAATACCTGTGCGGGGTACCGTGCCAGCCCCGGGGATATAATGATTTTTTTAAGAGATATAAAGGTTTACAAATTAATGACTCAAGTCTACAGTTGCAGTTCGAGTGGGAAGAGTGAATCCTGTTGACGTAAGACTCAGTTCTTTCCTCACATAAAAATACTGAATGAGCTGGTGACTACCAGGAAGAAGAATGTCCAATGCAGTTCACACCTCGCTGCGAAATACTACCCTGGCTGCCAAGTAAGCTGAGAAGACATGAATTCACACAAACCTTCGATCTTGATCTTCGTTGACAAGTGAATTCTAACCTGAATGACCTCATTTTAAGAACTCTGTAGCTGATTTCTTTTTAAAGATTTTACTTGTTTATTTGAGAGAGAGAGAGACAGAGATAGCAACAGAGAGCACAGGCCAGGAGAGGGAGAAGCAGGCTCCCCGCTGAGCAAGGAGCCTGATGTAGGGCTCGATCCCACGACCCTGAGATCATGACCTGAGCCGAAGGCAGACACTTAACCAACTGAGCCACCCAAGCGCCCCAGTTAGAAACACCAGCCCAAGCTCTGTCAGACAATGATTAGCTTGAACTGTCATGCAGTCCATTTAAATTAAGTTGGTTAGGTTTTCCCCTAAAATTGTGCGGGTTTTTTTTTTTTTTTTTTACTTCAAACATTATTTTTTTTAAAATCTCGATGCCTAACTATGAGACTCAGAAATTTGGTGTGAGGTATGCTATACCATCTCCCATCTGGCAAGAGGTTTTAAATATCCTAACTGGAATCCCTAAAGCTTTAATGTGATGTAAGATCTTGGTCGGATATAGTTTGTCACCACTGAGAAGCTGAAAAGGCATTTGAGCAACTGTTTACTACAGACCAGTTAGCTACTCCATAATTTATCACCAGGTAAAGCACTAAGTGTTCCATGCTTTGGGTTCCCTTGAATCTCTTCTAGAGGAGAATCTAGGGCGGCTCCTCCCGGCCAGTAGGTCCAGCAAGGCCAGTCCTTGGAGCAAGGCTGAGAGTAGACTGGAGCCAGTCCGGCAAGACCAGTGT
Organism: Ursus maritimus; assembly: GCF_017311325.1. Lineage (NCBI taxonomy): Eukaryota > Metazoa > Chordata > Mammalia > Carnivora > Ursidae > Ursus > Ursus maritimus. The sequence goes on along the minus strand of NW_024426119.1, from coordinate 15,259,196 downwards.
TTGTTCCCAGGGCTCTGCCTGACTGGCCCACGCTGAAGGTTGTCCCCTTTCTGACATCTTTATTGGCAAAAGATATTACCAAGCATTCAGAAGCATTTAACAGAATCTACCACCATTCTTAGCCACCCATCCTTCCCACCCACCCCCTCACTCTCAGACTTAATCAAGAGAGGAAGTGACTCTACCCCCGATGCTGTCATAATTTTTGAAATCTGGAAGTCGGTCCCATGATGTGAAAGGAAGTTATATGCTAGAGGCAGACAACGAGCTCCTACACCGCTCTAGAAACCTGTGACTGCCTTCGAGTTATTTTCCAGGGTTCTAATTAAAAAAAAAAAAAAAAAAAATTCCCCAAATACCCCTCTTTGGTTGGAGGTACGGTTACCAAGAATTTTGTCAGGCTTTCTTGAAGGGCTCATGGACTAGCTCTAAGACTATTCAAATGATAAAATCATGACAACTAAAGTAAGAGAAAAAAAACCAAACTTTGAGTGAGCTTATTTTATACTTTTTTTCCTTTTTCATTTCAGCAGTAAAAGCACATGAACCCTCAGAATTTGTTTACAATGTCTCCCTAGTTAATGGCCTACATCTGTTAATGAACCACAGCCTGGGAAGCATCCTCTGGAGGAAAATCTGGACTCCAAATTAGAACGTATATTTACGTCTAAGCACTTTAAAATGGATAAACTTCCCATTACTATTATGACAACTTGTCACCAGAGCTCACCTTCTCCTTCCTCTGAACTGTCCTCATTCCCAGGAAATCTACCCCATCTGTTGCAAACCTAAAAACTAGCCTTCCTTCCCGATTCACAATTGAGAAGTTTCTCTGGGATGCTGGGAGGAATAAAGCAACTAACAGCCACTCTGAGTACCTGAGTCAACCTTATTATGGCCAAGTCCGTAGCCTGCCATGACCCGGAAAAGAGCAAAGGCCCAGGACTGGTGCCTGAAGAGCGACTCTAATTTTGTCTTCTGCCACTTACTAACTGGGTGGGCTGGGGATTCACTTAAGCTCCCTTGATTCCAACATCTCGGGGTTGCTGGTGAGAGACCAATGAGGACCAAGGGCAGGAAAGTCCTTTGCAAACCTTACGGTGCCATAAAAATGAGTTCTTTTGGTAACACCAAGAGAGAAGGAGGATACAACTTAATTTGCTAGTTTCTCCTAATGTATGCCCTTACATTAATTTGTGATATACTTCGCGGAACTTACCTTCCTCCGTCCCCAAACGTGTTTCCAAAAAAAATGCAAGAACACCTAAATGAAAGTAAGCATGTGCCCTGCATTGCTGAAGGCAAGGCCTCCACTGCAGGTACTGAGAGAGGATGGGATCCGGCAAAAACTCCAGTCAAGTCCTGGGCGGGATGAGCGTCAGATACAGGAAAAGGTGAAAACAGTGCACCATGACGCTCACAGAAACCAGAAGGCCGATAGGGAGACCAGTTAGCTACCAAAGGAAGACGTGGGCACATGTCCAGATACCTAAAGCACCTTCTTAGATGTGTGGAGGGAACAGTCAACCCAAAACAGAATTTCTATACAATCCACAGAAATGCACCTGTCATCTTGCTGCGGCACCATGCCGTGAAGGAATGCTGACAAGGTAAGGGAGAAGGGGCACCATGCCGGGGTGGAGCAGGCCAGACCCCCTTCGCTGGGTGACCACAGCAGCTGCTCAAGGCCACTTGGTCTCCCTTCCTCATCCATGAAAAGGGTGTCACAACCAAACTCACAGGGCCAGTAAGAGAAATGTGCTATACCTGGGACCCATCTCCACTGTTGGGTTTGGCCTGCTGTCTTGACATGAATTAGATGAAAATACAACCGATTCTCTGACGAGCCCTTGAGTGCCCTGTGGGCAGGGACATCTGTCCCTTTTTCTCGGGATTCCCAGTCTACCCAGCTCAGTGTTTGGCACTCCTCCGGGCTTAATCAATTTTATTAAACTTATAATCAAAAGGTGAAGCGTAAATGCATTATGAACTGAATATAAAGGCCTATAAATATGTAAAGGTCAGGTTTGAAGGCAAACAAAAGACTCCTGCCAATTTAAAATCTAAAAATGGTATTTGGAAGGTAAAGACTGGTTAGGGAGTCTCTCTTCTGCCCAAGAGACAGTGACATTGTGACCAAGGCACCCATGAATTTGGTCTGCTAGGCTAGGGCACCTCGAGGGCAGAGAAAGGAAACTCTCTCAGGTATTGTCTGGGGAGACGTCCCCAAACTACCTACCATGTTAATGGATTCCCACATAAAACAAAATGTGACGCCCTGGCTGGTTTTTCTAGAACCCATCCAGCTTGACAGGGAAGTTCCAGGCTGCAGAGAAAGCCCTCAGTTTCAGACCCCAGTCAAACCTAAATCTGACTGATAGAATCACCCGCCAACTTGGTAAAATCTATTGTCTGAGATACAAAAGCAGGAGGCCCTGGGGCCTTCTGGGTTTCTGCTTGGAATGAGAACCGCAGCACCCCAGCTCGGTTCATGTCTCCAAGCAGCAGCACCGAGGTGGAAACATCTCCTCTCACGTGGCCCTCTACGTCGTTCAAAAGGGTGGTCAGCAAAACAAAGTCGGTGCTCAGCGGTCGTTATCCTGACCCTCTCCTAGTAACCCAGCAACACCAGGAACCTCATGGCTCCTTTCCTGAACATGGGGCACCTCACAGCCAGGTTTTCACATACGTATCCTATGGGAACGATGCCTGAGGTAGCTATCAGGCAGCCATCCCTACCTGCATTTTCAGAATGAGGAAACGGGTGGTCAGAGACTTGGCCAGGATCACACATAAAGCAAAAGGCAGAGCTGGATTCTCACTCCGCTGCTTCAGGTCACTTCTCTTCCTCTCGCCACAAAACTGGGGTGACAGTGACCCTGGGAAATAACTGGAGCTGAAACAGGTCTTGGTTCTAGAGTTTTCCTTTAGACTTCGGAAGCCCCCCGTTAAACCTCACAGAGGCTCTTGGGGAAAAGTGCTATCTTCTCATTATTTAGGTATGACACTATGTAAGTCATAAGGTGACAGTTTGCCTTTTGCGTTCTATATTCAAATGAAATGGAACTTTCCTCTCAAGAAGGCTCTGTTGAAACGGCTCTGGTTTGGGTAGAAATGCCCAGGAGTCAGGCTCTTGCTTCATATTTCCCTCCCAAGTCCAGAAAAGTGAGGACATTAATGCAAACGTACATCCTGGTATAAATTAGGCTATAAATTGAGCTATTCATTGACCTCAGCTCAAAGAAAATCTTAGAAACATAGGATTTACCATTATTTCCCCTGTCCCAATCAAAACTGAGTGCCTTAGATTTATCACGTGCATCGTAATTCTTTTTTGTTTTTTTAAGTAGGCTCCACGCCCAGAGCAGAGCCCAACATGGCACTTGAACTCATGACCCTGAGATCAAGACCTGAGCTGAAATCAAGAGTCAGATGCTTCACGGACTGAGCCGCTCAGGCGCCCCAAGTGCACCGTAATTCTAAAAAGCACTTTCATATCTATTCTTTCATATACTCTTCACAACCTTGTAAAGTTGGTATCACCATCCCCAATTCACAGATCAGGAAACCGAAGCTTTTAGAGGTTAAGAAACTGGTCCAACGTGGCAGTGAGGTCCCCTCTACGTGAACCCAGATGTTCTGAATTTACAGGCAGGATTACCCCTTCCACGATACCACATGTCGATGTCTTCCAGCCAAAGACCACCAGGAACACACTTCTGGCTCCACGGCTGCATTCATTATTCGTCACAGTCAGGGAGAGCGGGCACAACGGGGACCCATGGACCTCCTCGGTTAAGAAGGTATTAGAATCTATTACAGGATCTGGGCTGCTCTAGATGGGGCGCCCTCAGAAAGTGGGGCAATTCTATGATTGTGTATCTCAATAAATGTTATCTGTAGGGAGGGGACTAGAGCACAGAGAGCGGTAAAATGGTACAGCAGCAGTGGCCACTCCTATTAGCCAGGCTGGGGAGGGGGCGGGGTTTGATGGTATATTATGGGTTTAAAGGAACCTGTCTTAGTCTGTGTTTAGACAAAATTACACAGTGCCTTGTTTGGTCTCACTTGACCATGGTTTAAGAGGAAACTTGTCTGAGGCTAGTGTTGTGTGCACTTGCCCACGTCCAACAGGAGGCCAACATGGCCCAGCTGTGAGTGTCAGGCCAGCTTCTAACAACACCGAGCCTTAGCTGTGTCCGGCCGGAGGATGTCAGGGCTTGCTTTGTTTCTTTCTCCAAGAACTTCCTCTCAGCAACCTTAACCTCGAACAGAAAGTCAAGGAAGATCATTCGCAAATGATTTAATTTAAATGAAATCTTTACATTGTGAAACCGAACATACAATCAGCATTAAACTGCCCCCAGAAACTCCCTAAGGCTTGAGTCACACTCTTCTTGCATGGGCTTGCCTCTTCTTCCATTCAGATGCCCTCCCCTCTGAACAATTAATTGGTTCACGGGCAGAGAGGGTTGAACTGTGGCAGCACCTGCGAGCTGTACCCCAACATCTGTGCTTCTTTTCCTTTAGTGACACAATCTCTGGCCTTTAGCTGGGCGCATGGCTACTCAGAATAAGGAATTCATTCCCAGATTCTTGCGCCGCTAGGAGTGGCCGGGGACGTAAGTGGAAGGAGTGGGTGCAAGCTCTAGGGGATATCACAAANTGGGGGGGGGGGGCATGACCTCCTTACTCCGTGCAAAATTGGCAGGTGGGAGCCAAAGCTCCACGTGAGCCGATGAGGACCAGTGCCATACCCTCGGGTGGCAGAGCGGAAAACAGAGGTAGCCTGCACCCCGGGCAACTGCAGGGCTCCCTGCACTGCCTACATCCAGAATGTGGAGTGGGAGAGAAAGAAACACACACACCAGAGTAACAAGCAAAAAAACCTCACTCAGGTCAACTATACTCCAATAATAAATTAATAAATCAAAAATATTAACTCACTCGTAATCTGCTGCCTAATCTCAGGTGGAAATTTTTTCCATTTAAATGAGGTAAAATTAAATTTAATCCCAGAAGTTCTTCTCTAGCTCCAGGCTTACACAAATCTTCCCCTACCTGAATCCTTTTGCTTTGTGTTCGTCGCCACCTCTCCCCAGTAATGCACAAAACAGGTAAAAATCTGTTTCTAACCTTGCTGTATATTGCTGTGCTCACTCTTTCATGAGTATATTTATGTTTTATCTAATCACATGTTTCTAAGTTTTACCTTTTTGTCTCACTCTTTNNNNATAAAACAGAGCCCACTAATGGGGCATCAGGATACTGAGTAGTTGTCTGTTTTAATGAGCCTTTAAGGACTCTATAATGTATTCATATTTTAATTTCTACTACTTCATCTACTCATTTCTCATCCTCATGTGAGATAGTCACGTTCGTGGATGGATGAAAACATACACCTCAGCTAAACTGCAAATTGCTAGGGGATTGCTCCCTGGGTTGGCAAAACCTCAAATGTTAAATTTGTGAGTGCCAAGAGTTTAAATACATAAAATGCCTTTATTTGTAAAAGGCCTCAAAGGACTTTTTTCACCGTTGAGTCATCATATCCCCTGCATTTGTAAAACCATTTGCAATTCGTTTACAAAGTGCTTTCATACTTATCATCTCATAGTCCTTGTAGTCAGGCTGGATATTAGTAATTTCTGTGTTACAGACAAGGAGCTAGAAGCTCGGAGATGGTGAATCACTTGCTCACAGTGCCATTCATCTAAAAAAAAATCCTTGTAAATGGCCCTTGGGTTATTTTCCTGGTTTCCCCATTCTGAGCAATACTGCAGTAAGCCTTCTCACACCTGTATTTCTGCCCTTGGGCTAACATTTCTGGGGGACGAAGGCTGAAGTGGAACCTCTAGTCTGGGACGTGAGGACGGGATATTGAGCAGGGAGAGGGGGCACTGGGAAAGCATTCCTGGTGGGAAATGAAGTCGAGGAGGCAGGCCTGACTAGGTCATCATTCCCAGTTTCACTGAGCTGGAAATGTGGGCCACTGCTTTCTAACTTCCGAGTGGAACTAAGTCCAAATGGACGTCACTCAGAGGAGCTGCAGGATGACCTGGACAGCGGCCCCTCTCCAGGGTCTCAGGTAGCACTGAACAGGTCGCCAGCTGCTGCATCGACACCCAGGTCCCGGATGATGCGGTTCTGCAGAGTTGTTCTCTATTGCAGAAGGGGACACAGGGGCCCCAGCTGATAGACCACAGCCGCTGAGTAGCTGGCACCAGCCAGTGTGGGCAAGGGACAGAACGAGCCCCAGGTTCTGCCTCTCAAACTCGATCTCCATTGATCCCAATTATAATTCTGCCATTTCCTTCTCATCTTCACTCTCACAGTTTGCTACATACACTCCAAGATCCCTAATCCAGCCCTTTGGGTGAGTACGCAACTGATAATGATTCCGACGAGTTTAAAGCAAATTCTCTGCAGGAATTTGTTTATAATTTATTTCTCTTGATTTATTTATGTTTTATTTCCAGAGGGACAGAATGGCAGAAAGAGCTCTGGCCCTCAGATCAGAAAGCCTGGAAGAAGACAGAGAAGGAAGACTGCAGAGGAAGGGAAAGGCAACCACCAACTCTGGGCCGTCACTTTACACACGCTGGTATTTACCCTAATAATAATCCTGTAAGGATGGCCTTGTTGGTCCATTACTGATGAGAAAAGGGAGCTTGGAGAAGTTAAGAGTCTTGTTCACCCCTGACAAACAACAACAGGATTTGTGTCCTGCAAGGAATTTTCCATTGTTCTAAGGTTGTGAAAACCAAATGAGACAATGGATGCAAAAACTAGCTCCTGCAGGATGTGAGAATATTATGATGGTAATGCCAGGACCCTACAACTTATGCTTTCAAAGAAGGTCTGAGTCTCCCTGGAGGTCAGCCAGTGGCCCTGTTGGGCCGGATGATAACTGAGAATGGATTTGAACAAAGAGCCTGTGGGGCTTAACTTAGCAGGTTAGTAGTGGCCATTCCCCCAGACAACCACACCACATTTGTAAGAACCTTCTCAGGGGATTGTGAGACAAAATTTGTATCTTTTGTCCCCTTTACCTTTAAAAATCTCTATTCCTATAGATTTCCAAGATTTCTCTTTACTTTCTTCCATATTATTTCCTTTTTATTACTTTCCTTCCCAGGATAATGAAGTATAATTGCAGTTAACTGGGGAAGGACAAAAAAAGAGAAGCTTCTCTATAAAGCCTTGTTTATCTTCAAGACACAAATACATATACGTGCATAACATATAGTTATTATATACCTATATATACACATAAACACACACACACATTTTTCAGTAGGCTAAGAATTACCCTTGAGTTCTTCCTCCCCCCACACCCCATCCTATTAGTTATACCTCGGACATGTTCCTCCACTCTACCCCTCCTCTATTCTTAAGTCACTGCCTTACTTAGGGTCTCATTATTTCTCACCTGCCGTAGCATCCTAACTGGTCTTGGGGTTAGTGCCCCACCTCCTGCTGCCTGGTCCTACGCGTCCTTCCTTCATAATTACTTAAGTGAGCTGCCATATTACTCAAGGTGGAGGGAGCTTCCTAACTCCTGATGGGCACATTCCCCAGGCGAGCTGACTAGCTGGGTATAGCAGCAAGCCCATCGCTATCTTAAGCCCTAAGATAATAAGATGTAGCAAAGTAAGTGTCGGTTATGGGTTGAACTGTGTCCTCCTCCAAAAAAAGATATGCTGCTCCAGTACTTGTGAATTTGACCTTATTTGGAAATAGGGTCTTTGTAGATGTAATAAAGTTAAAATGAGGTCAGTAGGGTGGGCCTCAATCCAGTATGACTGATGTCCTTATAAGAATGAGACAGGCATGCAGAGAGGCCATGTGATGACAGAGGCAGAGATGGGAGTGATGCATCTAGAAACCAAGAATTGCACAACACCAGAAGCCAAGAGAAAGACATGGAATGGATCCTCCCCTTGAGTCTTCAGAGAGTGCATGGTCCCACTGAAAGCTTGATTTTAGATTCTAGCCTCCAGAATTGTAAGTGAATCAATTTCTCTTGTATTAAGCCCTCTAGTTTGTGGTCATTTGTTAAGGTAGCCGTAGGAAACTAACACAGGATCTTTAAAAAGGCGGGAAGAGTTGACCATCAAGACAGAACCTTCGAGTCAAAGCTCCTTCCTAAGTTTGCCTCTGCTACTTACCTACTCTCTAAGAAGACAGTGGCCTCCAGAATTATGGTTCTAAAGAACACATTTGATGATATCATTCCTTTTTTTAAAAAGCCTCCATTTTCAGGGGTGCCTGGATGGCTCAGTCAGTTGAATGTCTGACTCTCGGTTTAGGTTCAGGTCATGATCTCAGAGTCCTAGGATGGAGCCCTGCTTCAGGCTCTGTGCTCACCACTGAGTCGGCTTGAGGATTCTCTTCCTCTCTCCCTCTGCCCCTCCCCCCACTCGAGCGCTGGCACACACGCACACTCTCTCTCTTTCTCAACTAAATAAATAAAACTTTTTAAAAAATAATAAAAATAAAAAGCCTCCCATTTTCTATAAGACAAAGTCCAATCCCCTAATATGCCATGTAAGGCCTTCACAGTCTGGTCTCAAACTGCCTTCCTAACATAAATGCTATCTTTCTGCCCCCTCCCCACCTCCCTCCCTACATGCCGACCCCCAGTCATCACACTGCCCTGGAGGCAGTGACTGATTCTCGTGCATGGTGGACAACAGGCATGGTGAAAGCAACCGGCCAGGGTGGCCCTGAGAGTGGGCCTGGATATCCACCATACTGAGCAAACCCACGGCGCTCTTTCTCTAGAAGACCAAAAGCTGGGCAATGCTGAATCAGGCAGAAGGATCTGTGGCTTTGGGTACGGAAGGCACAGGCATAATTTGGTGCCTAAGTATTAAGCAATACCACTTGATGGTACACGCCCCATTCTATTTCCTCTCTGAATTCACTTTGAACCTTCATCGGTCAATAAATTAGTGAGTTATCCACAATGTACTGAGTGAGCCCTGTGCTCAGCGCAAGGACACACAGAAGAGGGTACGAGGCGTGTCAAGTCCACTAATCCAATCAGTCTGGTCTAGTTGGGGAAAGGACGAACACGCAAGGTGCATATGACACTAGGCAGCAGATTCAGTTCTGGGGCTCCATTTAAAAACTGGAAGAGCTCAGAGAACAGAAGTTACCGGAGTGGACTGGAACAGTTCAGAAAGAGTAGGTGGAGGGAATGGAAACGGAGGTGGGCCTGGCAGATGCAGAGGACTTAGCTGGCCAGCGGGAGGAGGGAGACTTTGCAGGGACAAGACAAATGATGGCAGAGAAGAGGAGGAGGAGACATCACGGCTCCTGGGGAAACCTAGCTTTCAAAGCACCGTTCTTGATTAGTCTAGTTCACAAAGGGGGCCTCCGGATCAGCAAAAGCAGCAGCCCCTGGAAATGGGACAGAAACGCAAAGTCTTGGCCCCGCCCCCAACCTAGTGAATGAGATGCTCTCGGCGCAGGGGTGCCCGCCCCCCCAGTCTGTGTTTCTACACATTCTGCAGGTGATTCCAGTGCAGGCTAAAGTTTTTGAGAGGCACGGCTCTCAGGAGAAGGCATGTTATAAATAAACTTACAATATCTATTCCTACAGAGGAAACTTAAATCGTCTCCTACTTTTATTTCATTTCCTTTAGTTTTTGATAGAACCTAAATGGCCGAGCAGCAAACAGGTGCCCAGCACAAGGCAGAGACAGCTGTGTGCACACGTGAGTACGTGTGGGCCCAAGGACCAACATCAGTCATCTGACTGCCAGGAAGTAACTGCTGAACACACATCTGAGAAAGATCTGGAAAAATCAGTTATTTAAGGCCGCAGCACTGCTCTGATGTCACAGTCCTATGGGACAAGAAATTTTATACACTAAAGATAAAGACAGTGGTTAAATGTGGTTACCCAGGCCCCAGGAATAATAATAGGAGGACAGATACAACTACTTCCCTTGTCGCCCCTCATCTTTCTGCGGTCATCTGGTGGCTAGTTCTCCTACCTCCACACCCCAGAGATAAGAACCCCACCCTCTTTCGCGTTCGAAGCTTCTGTCTGGGAGCACCGCCGACAATCCCTACTCCCACCACTCCTGCCAAAGGAAGGCAGGTTGGGTTTATTTTGATTTGTGTTGGGCCTGCAGCTCCTCGTTAAGTAAACTAGGACTCCGCGTCTGGCCAATGCATTCAAGAAGAGAAAAATAGAAGGAATCAACGTGAATGGTAGGGAGGGAAGGAGGGGGAAGTTCCCTGGAAGTCTAAAAGTAGGAACCAAGGATGGTATTTTTGGCTTGGGACTTTCTGTACCACATGAAATTATGAGAATGACTTAATTGTTCCTGCGCGTTCGAAACCCGAGAGAGAGCATGATGGCCGGTTACACCCAGACGGACTGCAGCGGGAGTTAGACAGGGTGGCCTCCTGCCAGGTAACCCTGCTCTGCAAACATGACTGACTGGCTGCCTCGGTGGTGTTTTCAGGGCCAGGCCGAGGCTGACGATGGCTGGCTTTGCTCCCCGCCGCCTCGCACTCCCCAAAGGAGACAGGGTGCTATGTCACAGATGGCTCCCATTTGGGGGGCTAAGCAGAGGGGCTGCGGGTAGGCTCCGGAAAGCCGGGGTTCTAGTCTTTTCTCTGTGTAGTGGCTATATGCACTCAGGCAGCAATTTAACTTTTCTCTGTCTCCTCACCTACTGGAAGAGAAGATACGCCGTATGTGCCTGGGCTGTCCTACAGAATGGTGGTAGGAACACAAGGAAAAAGACACAAAGGACATCCTTTGGAAAATTTTATACTGTTGGGAGTAATTCCTTGACTCTCGCTTTCACCTAGTATCTTTTGCACCCCTCTTGTTATGGCGGACGCCTCCTGGGCTGCCTGCCCTGCTTCCCTTTCCGCAGGAGGTGGCGGTCATGGGTGCTAATGGCTCACCACCAGGCCACAGGAGAAGACCCCTGACCCAAGCCAGACACATCAGATTATCATTCCCAGGAGTCTGTAATAGGCTTAGCGGCTGAGTTCTTGGTGGCTTAGGCTCATCACGCTACCCAGTGGTTCCTATCAGGGGCACTTTTACTCCCCTGGGGGGCATCTGGCGATGTCAATTTTTGGCTGTCACAATGAGGAGGGGCTACTATTGACATCTTGTGGGTAGAGACCAGGGACGCTGCTAAACATCCGCCAAGGCACAGGACAGCCCCTCATAACAAACAGTTATCTGGCCCCAAATGTCAGTAGTATCAAACATGAGAAACCCCGTCCGGGAGAAGTGGTTGCAAGGCAAACAGCTCCCGGGGCCCGGCGGATACACAAGGGACGAGCCAGGCAGTGGGAAGTGGGCTGACTGGCAGTGGGGGTGCTGTGGAAGACAGCAGCCCCTGTGCAGCTCCAGCCAGGTGTTACCACAGGGCAACGGGGACTTAAGCTTGTTAGTTCTGAGTTTTCTAGACAAGTTGGAAAATTGGATTTTCATGTGAAATCTGATTTTTTAAAATTTGTTGTTTTAAGTGAGCTCTACACCCAACGTGGGGCCTGAACTCATGACCCCAAGATCAAGAGTCGCATGGTCTACCGACTGAGCCAGCCAGGTGCCCCGAATCTGATTTTTAAATGCCGGCTCAGATATCTTGAAACATACGGGCCAAAAAAAATACATTTCCAGGCCTCATGGAGGCTGGGGTGTCACCGGTTTACAACCTCCGATCGAGAGAGAAGAGCCAAAGTCTCCTTCACTTGAGCCCCTGGGAGCTTTCTAGCTCTTTCCTCCACCACTTCCTTGGATTTGTGAGGCAGCCCAGGAGGTCCCTTGCGCCCCAAAGCCTTCTCTAGCACACACCCCTGCCATTCTCTCTCCCACTCACTGCTTCAGCGACACCTTGGACCTGGGGGATGTGCCATCCCCTCGCAAATTAGATTTCAATCTCTCAGGGTTGGAAGAGACCCTGGAAAAGGTCTAGTCCTGACCTGCCAGGAAAAATATTTGACATATTACTTAACCCCTCTGAGCCTCAGTTTCCTCATTTGTAAAACTTGGGTAAGAATAACAACAGTTCTTCAGGCCGTTAGGAAGATTGAATGCGTTCATGGTCACCTCACCCTCCCTCTCGAGTCCTTAGCCTTTGGAAATAAGGCTCCAAGGCCACTGCTGCTGTTAATAAAAATAAGAAAGCCAGCACACTTAGATCAAGATTAATGTTAGTATTTGTTTGAGGCTTAGCCTAAAAACTCACACCGGGTGGAACTTGAACATTAAATCACTTTCCCAGGGCGAAAAAGCCATGTCTCATCAGTTACTAAGACACATTTTTGGAACACTTTACAGACGCCAAAGAATATTTTGTGTGTTGATATACGGTGGGCCAACCAGTACCAGGGTGATCTGGCTTATGGTGGTTCTGAGAAGGGCACGAACAGCAGAAGACACAGTGAGCAGGGAGCGGGCAACCGTCAAGCCATCCAACCACCGCTCGCAAAAAAAGAAAAAAGTATACAAGAAATTCTCGGGCCAGAGCACAACAATCTCTCACCATCTTAAGAATGTAGTGAATTCAGGTTTATGGCAAATCGAACCTGTCACAAGGGCTGTGGCATTCTCTGCGGCAGCCAAGCCATGCTGGCCTGAATTCTCGCCAAGGCTACTTGACCCTCATAAAAATCCTTGACAGTGGAGTCGGTGCCATTTTTTCCCTCTGCCTTTGAAAAGCTTCCTTGACAACACCCATTACAAAGAGCATAGGGTCTGCTCTCCAGACTGGAGGCCAAAATGCTAATTAACTAATACCCAAGTCTGCCAAAAAATTTGTGGGTAGTACTCTCTCCTTCTAGCAGTATTATAGAGAGAAAAGAGAGAAAGGGAATGGAAATGAAGAAAATCCAGAAAGAATTCTGATATTAAGCTCAAACGATCACACGTGTTTTCTCACATCTGTCCTTCCTGCTTTACTTCTGATCACTTTGCCAATATAAGCTGGTCTTTCAATGACAGAATCATTTCCTCACATATGGATAGGACACTGGTTCTGTTGCTTTCCATTGGCCGACTTCACAGAGGATTTATGTGAGTCTTCTGGGTTCATTAGCAATGCTGTTTCATTATTTCTATGAAAGCACTGTGCTATGTAAGGAAGATATCACACAAAGCAAATAATGCATACTAAAAATTGAAACTATACTAGGAAAATAGATCTGGATTCAGTCCGAGTACTGGTGAAAGCTGATATTATTAAGATATTGCTCATAAATGCTCACAACCAACCGCCCAGAGCTGTAGCAGTAGCACAGCCCCCACAATAACCCCTAGAGCCCGAGAACATTCTGGAGCATTAAGCTGCATTCTTGCGAGGAGTGGTTTCCCTCCTAGGCAGGGAAGAAGGTGCATGTGATGTTTTCCAATTTAGGAATGCAAAGGGGGCATTATACTTTCCAATCTTGCTCTATCCATCCATCCATTCAATAAATACCTACTGCGTGCCTATTATGTGCCTGACACTTTGCTACGAGTTGGCTGATGGAGATGAACACCACACATATTCTGCCGGCCCTCATACAGCTTACAGCCCAGTGAGCCAAAGAGACACGGTAACGAGCAATTCCAACAGTTTGATAAGAGTCACGTATGGTAAGACAGGCCCTTCCTTCTCTTTCTCCTCCCCAAAGAAACTTGGAACAAGGGACTGCAAGAGTTTAATCTGATGTGAGTCATAGAAACAGTCAACTCACCATCACCAAGGCAAACCAACAGAAGAAATAACTTGAGAAGAGAGCAGTGACAGAGACCTTCATCAGGAAGGGGAGGCAGACGTGAGGGACAGACTTTGGAGATCAGATTGGCTTGCTGGGAGCCTGGAGTCCAAGGAAAAGCAATGAGAGCAGTGCCAGGAAAGAGAGCTCGTGGGGCATCAGGGAAGGTGTGGGACAGTTACAGTCAGGGACTTTTCCAAACCTTGTACACCGGCTAACAAATCCAACCATTATGATAACCCCATGAAACAGGTACTATTATCATCGCTCCCATTCTACAAACGAGGGAGCTGAGGTAAAGAGAGTATAAAATCTGTCCATGCTTGTTAGTAAGTCATGGCGCCAGGATTCAAGCATACCTAGCCTGGGCTCTAGAACCTTTATTTTATACTAAACACATGTCAAAGATTTTGGGCATGCCTTAGTGGAAAATGAGGGGGTCACAGAGGATTTTTAAGCAAGGTACCATGTAATTAAAACAATGATTTCAGAATTCACATAGTCACTGAACGCAGAGTGAACTGGAGGAGAAAGGGGGAGGCAACTGGCATTTAACGAATGCCTCAGGTGCGCCCAGACCTCTTCAGACATGATCTTATAATTCTACCTCAGGATCCAACGAGCACTTCGGATACTGGAACTTTTTACTGATTTTTTTTTTTTTTTTTTTTTACTGATTTTGGATTTTACTGATACTGGAACTTCAAAATTGTCTGTAACTTGTGCATTCACGCCTGTATGTGGTGGAACCAGATTCTGAACGCAAGTGAGGCTACCGTTAGAGTCCCTGCTATTCCTACCACACTGTCCTAGAAATGCTGGAGGCAAGGAAGCTGGGCAGCATGTTTTTAAAATTGTCAAGATGAGTGGTCATGAGAATTAGAGGAAGGGGTGCTTGGGAGACTTGATCACTCTCTGGACACTGAAGTCAAGGGAAAGACTGAGGCAAAAAAAAAAACCCCAAAAGAAACAACATCAGGATTGCAAAATTATTTTTCTTGAGTTTGGGAGGCAGGAAGTAGTAGGAGCAGCCTACCAGAATGGTGACTAAGAGTAGCAGCATTTAGGGGCACCTGGGTGGCTCGGTCAGTTAAGCCTCTACCTTCTGCTCAGGTCCTGATCCCGGCGTCCGGGGATTGAGTCCCGCATCGGGCTCCCTGCTCAGCAGGGGGCCTATTTCTCCCTCTCCCACTCCCCCTGCTTGTGCACGCTCTCCGTCAAATAAATAAATAAAATCTTAAAACAACAAAAAGAAGAGCACTAGCATTTCTTGAGCACTTACTTATTTGCCAGGCATTGTACTAAGGGCATTACACGTGCCAACTAACTTCTCACAAAACTCCTCATTATCCACGTTTTCACGATGAGGCAACTGAGTAAGTTACCCGAGATCGCATGGAGAGCAAACCGCAGAGCTGAATTTGAGCTGAACTGACATGTGTAGCTTCACGTCTTCTAGAAGCTGGACATTTCCTATACGTCTCGGAGGAAACAGGAGACACGATAATGGGTTAAAGATTTGCATGGCTGGGGAATTCCAGAGAAGCAGAACCAGCATAAATGGCTAAATGCCACAAAAAAATAAATTTTAGCTCAAACATGAAGTTTCTGTGGTAACCTGTATTTATTCTAATTTCAAAAGGAAATGGATTATACAAAATTCTTTTTAGAAAGAAAAATGAAAGAAACAACAATTGCCTTCACATTTCTAATGAGTTTAGCCGTTCAAAAATAAACAGGCTCCCTTCTGAGACACCAGCTCTTAATCACTGGAAATATTCAAGAATGCTGTCAGAAACTGTCAGAAAGATTTCTGGACAAGGCGAAGCGGTCACGTAACACCGAGCTTGAGAGCTCTCAAATGGAGGATACGTCCTGCCTTTTTTTTCCTTCACTGGTCACTTCTCAATGTTACCCTTCTTACAGGATGATGTTACCAGACTCTACAGAGAAAGGGTGTCCTTTCTGTCACCTCAAGTTATAAAGAAAGTGCCACTGGAGAGCTGTACCTCGACCTACAACCTTCTTTGACAGTGTTGACCTTATAAGCTATTTCCTAGTTTTGAAAAATGAAATTAAAAGGAAAAAGCAGCCCACAGCAAATTTTTTAGATATAAAAGCCCTAACCTTTTCTGGTTAAACAATCCAGACCATGTGAAAATACAGTCAAGTGTTTTTCAGGTTCAAAGTGCTCACGCTGAAAGTCAAGCAAGAGCGATTACCTGAAAGGAAATGGTCCTGCTTACCTGGCTATTCTAAACAGACAAGTAACTGTCAGATGGAAAGTGAAATCTGATTGAGTCCTGACACAGATTTTATTCTAAGAAGCCAATGGAGGTGGAAAGGAGGGACACGTCGTTTTGTTTTTGCATTTTAACATATCTGAAATCAGACTCTACATTATAATCCGTGACATGTCTCCATTTAGTTAATAGCATTTTTCTTTCTTAAAGGTACATAAATGGGCGCCTGGGTGGCTCAGGTAAGCGTCTGCCTTCGGCTCACATCAGGATCCCAGGGTGCTGGGATCGAGTCCCATGTTGGGCTCCCTGCTCAGCGGGGAGCCTGCTTCTGCTGCACCCCCTGCTTGTGCTGTCTCTCTGTGTCAAATAAGTAAATAAATTCTTTAAAAAAAATTTTTTTTAAAAGGACATAAAAAATGGTGCTTCTTAAAAATCAATGGCAATAGAAACTGGAAATAAGGTTGACAGAAAGTAAACATCAGTTTCTTAAAAACATAAATAAGCCAATGGAGTCTTAGTCTTGATGAAATACAGTAATTTCTGAACATGATGCATAAAGAAACAATTTCCACACAAGAATTAAAATTCAGACTTAAGTGGTAGAGTGTGCAACTCTTGATCTCGGGGCTGTGAGTTCAAGCCCCACATTGGGTGTAGAGATTATTTACAATTAAATCTTAAAAAATAAATAAAATAAATAAATTCAGACTTAAGAATTAAGGACACTACGGAGAATGGGTGTGTGCATTTGTCTGATGAGCGCAGGGGCACTGGTGTGTGCTGCAGGGACCCACCGTGCTGTGCGGCAGGCAGGGCAGGGTGCTCAAGTTTAAGGAAAAGCAGCAGGCTTGGGATCTGGCTGGCCCATAAGAGCATCTGGGGAGCTACCACCTTCTATTATTATAAAGCATTTGGGGCTCTGGACTTCTTCGTTCAGAGCTACAAAGACTCTTCACATGCCCTCTGTGACTTCTCTGGTCCTAGGAGCCAAACTGGCTGCCTGGAGACAGAGGAAGCCTCAAAAAGCAGGATGAAAACAGAATCCTAGAGATATCTGTAGTTCAGGGGGGGGGGGGGGGAATCTCCTCCTGCCCCAGCTGTATATTTGAATGAAGTGAGGCATTCTTCCATGCGCCCTCAGTCCCAGACAGCAGGACCCACGTTGGCCACAAATCATAAATAGGAAAAGAAAGCTCAGCCCGAAGAAGGAAGGGTAACTAGATTTTCTGAGGTCAAAGAGTGTGGCATGAAGTCAGACAAGTACACACCCATGGGGACAACCAGGCAGAACATGGCATCTGCTAGGACACCCCGAGTTAACTCTGCTATACAGTGTCCTCCGTCTGAGAAGACACCAAAGTGCCATGGATTTGATCATGGCTGATCAAATCCATGAAATCCTGAATTACATAAAACAGAATAGTTTGGTTTTTAATTAAAAAAAAAAAAAGAACATTAGCAAATCAGGCTGTCTCAGGAACTGAGCAGGTTTGGGGGGGGTGATGGGGTGCTGGTGACTCTGGGTTGCTTCAAGAGGGGAACCGGTGGGGAAGAAGCATCCCAGAGACAGAGCAACCCAAGTTTAAGGTGTAAAATGGGGTCTTATGTCCTACAGACGTTAAATGACTCCTCGGAGCCTTACTTCTCACAGGGAGTAATGAAGCACAGAGAAGAATCCAGGTTATCTCAATTGCAAGTTGCAACTTTAAAATGATAGTTGGATTTGTTTTTATTTTTAAGCATTTTAAGGCTTTTTGGAAAGAAATGACTTTAGTCTGGGGAACTATATTCCCTTTCAGCAGGGTTTCACCATCTAAACTAATTCAATTTTCCTTTTCTATTAGGAAAAAATTTTTTTGCCTAATCCCATAATCAGGAATTTTGTAGAAATGATCACAGCTTGACGAAAGGCCTTACGTTCCTGTCCGGGTCCCAGGCAGCAGGGTGTGTGGTCAGCTGACCAGCTCCACCAGGAACTGCTGGTTGGGATGATTTACATATTCAACCCAGGGTCTTCTGGGGCTTGACAATGCAATCCTGTAATAGGTCCTTTAAAACGTTAAGTACTGAAATGTATGGCCAATCGCTTCGTTAGCTTTTTTTTTCCCCCCTGGGAAGGCCTAGTAATAGGTGTTTTTAAAAACTAACCTAGCATTTCCTCCTTATGTCTTTAAATTCATTCAGTTCGTTAAAATCAAGCCAGCATTTCTTTCTGAAACTGATCAATCCAGACCAGAGGAAAGCCGCTGAGTGTGGGAACAGGAGTAACGTTCATGGCACCTATCATGACCTGGTGTTAGGGCAAGTCTTCGGACTCTCAGTCTGTGGCCTTGGCTTTCTCACCTGTCACATGAGGGACACGGATTGACCTCCACAGCCCCTTCCAGCACTGACCTGTGACCTGTGACCTGCGACCAGGGCTATCCAGGGAATCACATCGTGGAGGCAGTGAGTGTCTTCTCATAGCACAAAACGCAACAATGGGACCATCCACAGAAATGGGCAAAGGAAAGGCACTGCACACTCTTCATGGTTTGGATACTCGGAGACCGAACTCTGGGCGAGCTCAGGGGTTCAGTTCCTCTTTGGGTACATTCTTTATTATCACGTGCTTACAAAAAAATAATAATAATAATAGTAAAAAAAAAAACCCAACAGCTATATATTTCTCTCCATACACAAGTAATTCTCACTTCCTCTAGAAAACTGCACCAAATTAGGTGGGTGGTCAGCCTGTACCTACCTTTCATTTTAAAGTCACAAGATGTTTCTCAATGTCACATCAACTGGGGATCCCTGTTGGCTTATAACTAACGGTTTCAGCCTAAATGGTGCCTACACACATGGATTTACATTTGCGTGATCTTATTATTCTGTTTTTGTCTATGGACCTTCCTTTGGTGTTAAAATATGCATTGTAACTTGCATATTTTATAGCTATGCTTTAATTAAAGATGATGTAATCACTACACAGATTCCTCCCTTGGTCAACACAGTAGAAAGGACACTGGAAAATGCTTCAGGGGGGAGGTATTTTCCTACTGGACTTTTCAATCACACAACTCTATGGCGGAGTTTCCAGTCCTTGTGGGGGACGAGACATTCCCTCTCGTCCCTATGTACCCATCCCAAGGGCTGCCCCAGGTCCCCACCGGGCACTGCAAAGACTCAATTCCTGCTTCTCTTTCCCTACACCTGTGTCATTTCGTAAACATTTTCAGGAAATCTAGTCTTGAGTATTAGCTTATATGCTGGCAGATAAGTATTATACAAATGCATACATTTATTTACTTTAAAAACAGCAGCACTCTGTGGAAAATGCAGGAGGGCAAATGTGGAAACAGATAGACCATTAGGATATCCTACACCGTTCTAGGTGAGAAATGGTGGTCGCTGAATTAGCATGGCAGCTACGGAGAGGTGGAAAGCTGTCAGATTCCATTATCATCGTTTTTGGTTTTTTTTAAGCCCCAATGTGGGGCTCGAACTCACAGCCCTGAGGTCAAGGCCTGAGCTGAGATCAAGAGTTGGATGCTTAACGGAGTAGGCCACCCAGGCGCCCTTCCATTATAAGTAGAAATGACAAGACATTCTGGCTGCGATGTGGGGGGTGAGGGAAAGAATGAAGTCACGGAAAGGCTAGGTTGGGCTGCCATTTCCAGACACATCCTGGGCAAGGCTGAGACTCCCCATCAGTGGGCAAAGGAATGTTAGCCACATGGACCCCCTGTTCCTCCTGCCTCTCCAGCACTATGGGAGCTGTCTTGAGAGAGAGGGTGATGGACCCAGGAGCACAGGCAGGAGGTGTGGGGGCTCACCCCTTGCTGAAAGGAGGAAGCGGAGAATAGAAAGCCTCACAGAGGTTTCCACCTCCGAAGAGCCGAAGCTGCCTCATGGGCCTGAGATGGCGGGGCTGCTACCAGCAAGAGCAGCTATGGTGCTGACAGTTCCTGATTCCTTTGCACTAGACCCAACGGGCATGGGGCCAGGTGTCAAAGGTATCAACAGAGAAAGTCCGAGAAAGAGAAAGCTCACCCCTGGGGATTAACTGGGCAGCAGAAGGCCTAGCAGAGTTTGGCCCTTGCTCAAGCCAAAAATAGGAGGTGGGAACAGACCAGTGTACTTTCTTAGAGCACTGGGAAGTGGCTCTTCCTTGGATCTGTGCTACTCCCGGAGTGGAATGCAAGACAGACCCTGCAGGAGGAGAGAGAACTTGATCCATTTCCAGGCTCAAACTAGACGTTGAACCAAAGGGGTGCAGGGAACATGTCAGGACAAGCATTTTATAGCCTCTGTGAACCCCTAGACATGTTGGTGGTGGTGATGGTATCTCTCCAAATCATATGGCACCAAGTAGTACTAGTAGCATTTTATAAAGACAAACTGTGGCAACTTAAAGGACATACACAGTGCCAGCTACTCATAAATGAGCCTCATCAAAACACAGACGTTTTGAGCAACACGGAAAGGAAATGTGGCCACTTGTGACAAACCTTCTCAACATGGCTGCTCCCCGGGGAGAGGAGTCCATCAGACTCCACATATGGAGCAAACCTGCAGTAGGCTCTGGCGTGGAGCACACAGCACCCCAGGGTTAGGCAGTTAGGGCGTGTGAGAATCCAAGAAATGGGAAAAGCAGTCGGTACCAGGGTCACTTATGTCCACATATTCCAGAGAAAACTAAGGCAAAGAGATAATACCCACTTAAACTCTGTGAGCGGGCACAACGGTGCCAATTACAGGTGAGGAAAGTAGCTCAGAACTTTACACAGAGCTAACCAGGGCAGATCAGGATTTGAACCCAGCACTCCGTTAACACCACAGCTTCATAAAGACGACTGTCATTGGGGCGCCTGGGTGGCTCAGTCGCTTAAGTGTCTGCCTTCGGCTCAGGTCATGATCCCAGGGTCCTGGGATCAAGCCCTGCATTGGGCTCCCTCCAGGGAGCGTGCTCTTCCCTCTCCCTCTGCATCTCCCCCTGCTTGTGCTCTCTCTCTCTCTCTGTCAAATAAATAAATAAATAAATCTTTAAAAAAAAAAAGATGATTGTCATCAGCAGAAGTTAAGGAGAGGGACTCAAAATAGAACTTGAGTCTAAGGGTAACATAAGCAATAATAAGTATGAGAATAATATTAGTAATGACAATTGTAACTGTTACTGAGTGGTGAGTATTAATTAATTTATCGAATATTTATTGAGCTCCTATTATGTGCCACGCACTGTTATAGACAGTGGGAATACAGCTTCCCCATGGAGCTTACATTTTCACGGAGGACATCCCGTGCTAGGTCCCATGAGTTACTCCCCACTCAGGGAAGGACTCAGAGGAGTTAAGCAACTTGCCTAATGAGCCATAGCTAGGAAGTGGTGTGGAGCCAGGGCCAGAACTCCCCACAATCACATGTCCAGTCCGGTTCATGAGACACCCCAAAAACGACCCTCAGTGTGCACCGTTGGGAGGAAAATGGACCAAAGGCTCAGAATATAAACATGTGGGGCAGCTCCAAACCAAAAAAGATTTTTGACATCTGTTCAAAAGAGCTGCAAGAACATTTTAAAGAACATCCTAGGACCTCTGCAAAGAGGGGAGCAGGGAGCCCACCCAAACGTTCCCACAGTTCAGCGTTCCTTCCAAGTTCATGGCATCATATGACTCGATATGGAAACCGCCAGCTGTCAAATACTGGGCAGGGCTACTTCCTGTATAACCTCAGCTTTTTTATTCTCTCTTAAGGCCTTTCAAAGAGCAAACCACAGCCATTCCCACTTCCCAGAACCCTCTGCTGATTACAGCGAGATCAAATCCCCCGTGGACAGGGAGGACTGGTATTTCAAACATGAAACACTGGAACGCAGATTAATAATTTACCAATGACTCTAAACAAATATTGTTCATGGGGGGAAAAACCCTTCCCTTTTAGATGGAAAATCAGATTACCTCAGTACTTTAAAAAGCAAACTGCAAAATAACCTTCTTAGAATTCAATATTTATTAATGCTGATGGTTCATTTTTTAAGAATTAATCATTCCCAGCTTCAGTATTCTGCTTCAACATAAAGCTCACTTTATTCTGCACGTGGATTCCTGCACTCTCTACCCAAATAAATTAATACATATTCCAGAGTCTGGGGCCACGATCAATGAAAAACCACAGTAAATTCCTGAGCAGTAACAGATATTCCACATGGCTTGAAATGGTTGGAGGAGAATTTTCTTAAGGTTAGGAATCAAAGCACTGTAACTGAAGATCTTAGAAATCAAGCAGCAATGGCTTCTCAAGGTATCTGATGTTGACTTCAAGGATCATTTCAGGTAAGTTTCCTCTCCTAGTCTCTCCTTGCTCTCTCTGTCTCTGTCTGTCTGTCTCTCTTTCTCAATTTCCAGCTCGAAGAGTGGTATAGAGTTGGCATTAGGTCAGTGGCATTAATCTAAAATGACAGTGCAATGTGAAAAATGGCAGACTACACACGGAGAAAAGTAAAGACTTGAGAAACTATTTGAGAAAAAGTAAATACTTGAGAAAAGGAAATATTCCCAAAGTCCGTCGCCAGGCCTTAGCCTAATCCAATCTATAGGTACGTCGTATAAAGAAGAACTGAAAACTGTGACCACACAATCTTCTGTAGGTCAATTCCTAAGCAAACTGAAAAATCTATCTTTGATTCAACTTTAGGATATTTATTAATTAATACCCCAAATTAATTAAATGTATTCCATTTACTATCCTTCCAGCTGTCCTATCTTCGTGGGAATGATGTAGAACAGGGATCAGCAGGCTACAGTCCGTAGGCCAAATCTGGCCCACTGCTTGTTTTTGTAAGTAAAGTTTTATTGGAACACAGCCACGCCCATTCATTTATGCATTCTCTGTGGCTCTTTTCATGTACAATGGCGGCGTTGAGGAGTTGCAACAGAGACCGTATGGTCTACTGAACTATTTCCCAGATGACCGTTTACAGAAGTTCGCTGACTTGATGTAGAAGAACAAATTGAGGAAAATCACAAACGGTATTAGAGCGGTAATGCACAGTCCATAGTTGGCTCACTGTATCGTGAAAGCACTGTGTGGAGACTGAGCTATCTGGAGAAGTGACAAGCCTTTTTCAAATGGCAATCTATACTTGAAAGAAGCACAATCTTGAGCTAAGGGGAAGAGCACTGATATGTGGAACATATCATGGGATATGGTAATATCATGTCCCATATCAACGTATCAGGGAATCAGGTCAGCAAGATGTCGGAGGAGAAACACTTTAGAACCAAGTGATTGCTCCCTATTTTAGGATGAGATGGAGGAGGTAGAACAATATATACGAATGGCAGGAAAAAGATGGGACAGGCTCCCTTTGCTATAGATTGCAATCAATCTATCATCAATGTCAGCCCCAAATTGTTTGGTGGTTTTGTTTTTTTAAGTAGGCTCCACACTGGCGTAGGGCCCAACATGGGGCTTGAACTAACAACCCCGTGATCAAGATCTGAGCTGAGATCAAGAATCAGATGCTTGGGGCGCCTGGGTGGCACAGCGGTTAAGCGTCTGCGTTCAGCTCAGGGCGTGATCCCAGTGTTCTGGGATCGAGTCCCACATCAGGCTCTTCCGCTATGAGCCTGCTTCTTCCTCTCCCACTCCCCCTGCTTGTGTTCCGTCTCTTGCTGGCTGTCTCTATCTCTGTCAAAAAAATAAGTAAAATCTTTAAAAAAAAAAAAAAGAATCAGATGCTTAACTGACTGAGCTGCCCAGGCACCCCAGCCCCAAATTGTTTCCTAATGGGAAATTGTAAGGGCACATCAATCTCCTACCTCCAAAAATACTGAGCTGGAAAAATAAATTTGTATCCCAAATTATCAGTACCTCTTATCTTCCACGATTTGAAATTTATGTAGGTTAACAGTCGGGAGCACATCTCACAAAAACCATAAATCATCCTGTTAGAGCTAGAGCAGCCAGTCGTTTTTCACCTTGATGAGAGTTATTTTAATCAGACTGCTTTTCTCNTTCCCTGTAGCAAGTTCTGGCTTTACAATTCTATAATTCCACAGTTTGATTTCACGACCTGCAGTTCTGTTTTATTACTGAAGGATAGGGTGATGTGCAAAAGAGATGGAAGAAATGGACTAATTTAAAGTAAGGATAAAATGTAGGGCTAATCGGAGTAAAATGAAGGCTGAGAGCTCTCTTTCTTAGCCTAGAACCTAGGCCCCTCGATAAAAATTGACATATGAGGACAAAGTAATTTAAAAGCAAAAAGTACTCTACAATTTAGCAGTACTTTAGCTTTTATCTTCTTCACCGTTTTGCGCCCTCGGGCTAGCCTGTGACTGGAAGTAGACATTATTTCCATTTTGCACACGAGGAACTGTGTTCTCAGAGGAGTGAAATCAGCTGCTCAAAGTCACGGGTTAAGATTCAAGGTCTTCTCATTGTTGCTAACTTTGCTTGTGAGACGAAGTGCCCGATGGGATCACCATGTCAGTTTAAGGGAAATGAATTTGGGCTTTTCTACAGCTCCTACAGACACGTTTGCCTACTCAAAATCAAAAGTAAGCCCAATAGTTCCAAGTTATGACTCATAGACCAGAGTAATTGACCCACGGCTTCCATTTTTTGGTCATCACTAGGGAAGGAGATACTCATCCTCATTAGGATACAGATTACCCTGAACGACACCAGGAGTCTATAGTTACAGGTATTTCTAGTTGTAGTATTTCCTGTCTTATAAATCCACAAGAGCGTTGTCATTGACCTGTCTCATGCTAAAGCCACAAAAACTAAATTTCCCCATCACTTAGGTCACCTTTATATGACTACTTAACAGAAGAGATTTCAGGAATTGGTTTTCTTGGTGTTCTACTGGACGCAGCCAATTAGATTGTCAAGACTGGCTCCATATTGTTTTTTAATCAGGTGTTTCCCATTATGTAGAAAAACTTAATAGCATCCCCTCCCACAACTGTACCCCCTATACCTCAAAAAAGGAGTTGAGCTGGGAAGAGATATAAGTCCCCAAATTCTTTCTTTCTTTCTTTCTTTCTTTCTTTCTTTCTTTCTTTCTTTCTTTCTTTCTTTTTTTTTAAGATTTTATTTATTTGTTTGAGAGAGAGTGAGTGAGACAGAGAGCACAAGCTGGCGGGGGGCGGGGGGGATTGGGACAGGCAGAGGGAGAAGCACACTCCCCAGTGAGCAAGGAGCCCAATGCAGGGCTCAATCCCAGGACCCCAGGATCATGACCTGAGCCACAGGCAGATGCTTAAATGACTGAGCCACCCAGGCGCCCCACTTCTTTCCTTTACATGAGGAATTGATGGTCTTATTTATCAGGACTGGCATATATAGTAATCTCATGAGCTGACTGTTGCTTAATAAACACAACCTAATAAGCATGATCTACTAAGAAATGTCACATTTCTTCTAAGTTCTGAAATGCTATATTCCTACTCTGGGTCTTGCTTGCCAACTTTCTGCTGTAACTATCCAGCTTCATTGCCATCTACTTCTAATATAGCCCATCCACTTACCAACCTTTGTACACATCCTAAGACTTCCTGCCACCAGGCAGGGGAGCTAGGGAAGGGGGTGCCTGGCTGTCTCAGTCAACAGAGCATGGGACTCTTGATCTCAGGGTTGTAAGTTCAAGCCCCACGTTGGGTGTAGAGATTACTTAAAAATAAAAATCTTTAAAAAAAAAAAAAAGACTTCCTGCTACCACCAACACCCCACCACACACAGGAGACTTATTTCCCATCGGTGGTATATTCTTCCTCTGAGCAAACTAATTCCCCCACTTCCTTCTAGATCTACTCCCTTCCTGCCTTGATTTCAGCCTCTTTTCTTTTCTTTATTCCTATAATGTGTGTGTGTGTGTGTGTGTGTGTGTGTGTGTGTGTGTTTTGTCTTAAAAGTCTCTACACACAGCGTGGACCCTAAAGCGGTGCTTGAACTCATGACCCTGAGATCAAGACCCGAGCTGAGATCAAGAGTCCAACGCTTAACCGACTAAGCCACTCAGGTGCCCCCTAGAATGTTTATAGTTAGAAGCTGAAGCACAAGAATGAGTTCAATAAATGCCTTTCAAGCTTCTAGCGCATATCTAAGTAAACCTTCGGGATAGCATGTCTCCTTCATAGGAAAGAGTTAACTTTTTCTCCCTATGAAACCCCCTTGAAATATGCCCAGGTAACGGGGAAGAGTATGAAAGGTAAGAGACTTCCTGACTGAACAGACTGATTACATTAATCAGTTAACTATGTGGTGCAGGATATAAAAGAAATATAAAAAATCTCTTATCCTCAAATTTTCTGTGAGCTTACAGGCAGTTTTTAGTTACTTGGAATTACCCTCTAATAATTCCAAAATGTTACCCTATTTTCATAACTCTCCACTCATTAATACCCTTGGTGAGCATGTACATAGATAACTCCTTTCTGGAAGCCAGTTATGGCGTTCCTCTCAAAATGTCATAGGCATATACCCAGTGAATCAACAATCCTGTTGCACAGAGTCTACCTAATGGAATACTAGCAGGAGTGTTTAACAAAAATGAAAATAACCTAAATATCCACCAATATTGGGTATCTCTGAGTAGCAGAGAACAGCAGCGACCAGGGAGCAAAGTGGTGGTTGATGGTAACACTCCAGATCCAGCACGAGAGGTGTAGGCTAAGGGTGGGGAAAGAACCACTTCATTCCACCAACCACGTCAACAAACAGCAACCACGTAAAGACTGGAGTCAAGCAGATTTTCCCTCCTCTTGGTCTTTGAAAAACAACCAACCAAACAACCAAACAAACAAAACCCACACAAAATGCAATTAATTATGGGAATTGCTTATTTTTGCAGCTGCTCCCAGGAACTCCTCTTCTACCTGGTTTTTCATTCACTCACTCACTTAATAAATTCAACAAACTGAGCCGCAGCTCTATGCCAGGCATTGCGCTAAGGACTGGAGAGACAGCAGTGAACGAGACAAGAGCTTCTGCTTCCCTGGGGCCCGGAGGCTTGTGAGACCGTAAGACCAAAACGGAAGATGAGGCCCAGGGGACCTGAACATATCCCCATGATCTTCTGTTAGTTCTTACTCAGTCTTAGGATGGACAATATAATTTCAAATTAAAATAAGTTATTCATGTCTCACACGCACTCAACAATTGAATGCTTTGATCTTTGACACATGGCCATTTGGGACAAATTCCGAGAGGACTACAGGAAACTGCTACTGTCATCTTTTTCCACTCTGGTAACAGCAACACCCCCCCCCCCCGCACTGGTGACAAAGTGGCAGAAACTGCTACAGGGCCAAAGCAGAGTCAGACGGTACCAATAAAACCACCACCAACTTCACCCAAATATTCTCCAAAGCCTGTGAGGTCTCCATAAGCTGATTACACAGAAATCACTTGGCAGGGCTCACCAGCCCCTTCCCGTCACACTGCTGGGGCTTTGGGTTCAGTTGGTAAAGTCAAAAATAGTAGGGGATCAGAGAAAAACTTGCCAACTCTCCAACACCGATGATGAGAATTATTTACTTATCAGATTGGCATAAATGTCTCCATTTGCTCCATTCACCTGGATGTGTCCTTTATGGGTACACGTTCAGAAACCTGGAAGCAAATTAGTAAGCAGACAAAGGAAGCTTATTCGCAAAAGACACATCCAGCAATCCCTCCTCGCTGTGAATATTGCTGAATAAATGTGTTAACAGTCTTTAGATCTCTTATAAGAAGAATGTAACACAATCAAAGACTGTATCAAAGAGAATATTCACACCGTGAGGGCTCCACCTGTGAAAGGGAAAAACAACGGCATTCGCGTGGGACCCGAGCTTACCCCGAGTAATCTTTACTCATTCCTTGCAGAGCTCATGGCTTTATACTTTCATTATCAAAGTACAAATTTGATGTTAAAATTTTAAAAAGAAGAGGGGCGCCTGGGTGGCACAGCGGTTAAGCGTCTGCCTTCGGCTCAGGGCGTGATCTCGGCGTTATGGGATCGAGCCCCACATCAGGCTCCTCAATTATGAGCCTGCTTCTTCCTCTCCCACTCCCCCTGCTTGTGTTCCCTCTCTCGCTGGCTGTCTCTATCTCTGTTGAATAAATAAATAAAATCTTTTAAAAAAAAAATTTTAAAAAGAAGAAAAGAACAAGACTTGGCACGACTTGGTGGGTATATGTACTATTCTCGGCATGTACTAAAAGGTGGACTCTCATCAAAGAGTTTGTTAAAATTGCTCGAAACCACTTTCAGACACTTCGCTGGCAAGCACAGGCTGCTGCAGGATGAGCTGTGGTCCGCCAAATACCATCAGGGTACAAGATTGTAGGGATTTTGAAAGAAAAGCAAGCGATGATTCAGTGGCCACATCAAGAGTGCATGTTTTTCGCATCAACAGATCTGGGCTGAATATGAATAATGAAAAGCCCCACTTGGTGGGGCATCAAGAGCTGCTTTTTACTGTGGGCTCGTGCACATGCCACATGATGATCGGGGCTGGAAAAGTAGAAGAGGCCTGAGCAGGCTCTCTTCCAGATCTCTCTGAAGTTCACACCTGCTTTTCCCAGCTCCTTGCAGGCTAGGACAGACGTGCACTTAGAGGGGTTCTACTCGGTGCTCCAGAGAACAGCCACTGCTAAGCAGCCCGAGTATTTATTTACCAATAAACTCCGGCAGGGAGGATGGGGAGAGACCAAAAACCCAATAAACTGACTCCCCTTGAGGATGGTGCAAAGGAACCGTCACCGCTTGAGCGTGTGATCGCTCTAGTTTATATAAAGGATGTTACAAGTGTCGTCTAGAATATATGCGGTGCCACTTGCACATGTGATGACCTCCTGGTTGTGTGATGTGCGGCTCTCTCTGGTGACGCCGAAGGACCAGGCCCTCGGTGATCCCTATTTGCTACTCCTCTTCCCAGGGACACCCAGCAAAAACCCAAAGCAAAAGAAAATCTCGGAAGCTTTCTCACGGATTAAAAAAAAAAAATTCAATGTTTATTTATGTCCTTTAAAATGCAGATCTCAGAATGCTGTGACAAATGTTTTTTTATTTCTAAAATATGTGTTTTTAATAGGACTTGAGTTTTGGACACATGTTGGACCATCTGGAAAATTCTCTGGTACCTCCAGCAATTCATACATCACACCCCTAAGAACCCCTAGTTTTAGTTTTAAAGCAAATCAATGCTTACATAATACTGCCATACAATTATTGAATTATTTACAATTTACAACACACTTCCAGATAGCTTTACTTGATCTGATCCTTATAACAACTCGAGGTGATTTATTAACTATGAATATTATGAACAAACCAAAGATACTGCTCTAAAATTACAAGAGCCAGGACTCCTCCGGTATAAATTTCCACTGAATAGTTTTTGAGTACGACCAAATCCAATTTACCATAGATGTGAAAATAACGCACCTAAGGCAAGCAATTAGGATGAAACGAACTTTGTTTGGCAAAGGGGTGGTGTTATCCCTGTCTACAAATGGTGAGCTTGAGGATGATTTTTCTAACCGCGAACATCCGTCAGATATAACTTTTATAACGTAAAGCACATGGTTTTATTCTGTTCCACTATTTCACATTTGGCAGAAATTAGAACATGCAAACTTCCATAGCCTGAAATATCTTGCTCATAAAGTTCGTAAAGGACAAGGTAAAACCTAAGCCAGAAACATCTTCACTTAAGTAATAAGGCAAATAAATCACTTACACACCCTCCCTACATTCCCCCTCCGTGATGTGGCTAATGTGGTTAAATTAAGCCACTTTTTTCCTCCTACTCAACTGAGAAATGTCACCCAACAGTGTAAATTAATCAAACTAAATCCTTCTGAAGGAAGTCAAGCTTTGCGGTATTTGCAGATTCAGCTCCTAGGTGTAACTCAAGTGGGCCCATGGCAACAATTGCACTGGGAGGCAAAGAAAACGCAATGAAGTTTGAAAAAAAAATTAATAGATGGCTTAGGAATTTGGTAGCCTCTTTCATTTCTATCCAAATTTCTGTTTTCATCAACAGGACTCCCCCCCCCCTTTAAATAATAGTAGCCACATAAACTAGGTCAGTGTTAAAAACTTCCCTTTTGCTTCAAAAGAGGAGTTGAAATGTCTTGCTCGGCACACGGTCCCGTTCCCGACTCCCAGACTGGTGCCAAGCGAACTTTCTATTTCAACCTGCTGGTCAGAGGATTGTACCATGAATCCTTGAAGGCACATCGCCTGCTGAATTATGAAGTGGGAAGTTGTACACAAAGAGTTGTTTCCTCCGTGGTTTCTGAGCTAAGCCTGCTCCACGAGGGGCTGAGACAACTCTGGTCAAGTCGCACCCCACTCCCAGCCAGGCCCATCGCCATGGGCTCTCAGGAGGGTTGGGGCCAGTGACCACCGAGAAGACAGTGAGGGAGTCTCGACCCTTTCTAACCTGTAACCACCACAACACTCAAAAAAAAAAAAAAAAAAAAAAAAAAAAAAAACAACTCATGTCTACTTAATTCAGCAGCAGAATATAATGTGAAAATAGGAAGATGAGAAGAGTAATTTCATGTCTTGAGTATACAGAATCTTTTTCCTTTTGCAGAGGAAACTCTTGATTCACTAGCTGTCAGAACCCAAGGGTTAAACATTTGTCTTTAACTTTGGCTTTTATCTTCATGCCAGAAAACAGGATTGGCTAATGACTTTTTATATTCCCTGTGATAAGGGATGACTGAGGAAATGCAGGGAAATGCAAAGAGACAGGTACCAGGAATAGGACATTATTAATTAATTGTTAATAAGGGGACGTTATTCACTTAGGGAATGAATAGGTATTTAGCCTGTGGACTTAGAATAGATAGCACATTCACTAATCACCAGAATCCCCAAGGCTTTCCAGATGTTACTCATGGTATAGATGTACACCTAAATTAAAGTGTGACTTTCAAGCTTCCTCTGCTTTCATATAAAACTTCCTTTAAAGCCACAGCAAGAATCCTGGGGCAGACAGACCAAGTTTTATCCAGCAACGACACTGTTTATTTTCTGGAAGTCTTTTAAATGTAGCTAAAACACATGGAGTTAGTACTTCCTAATACATTTGAGTATCACTTTATAGTTTGTAAAATATTTTTATATAATTAGTCCTCAGAATTATTTGATTCCTGGAATCAGTCTTTTTTCCTACTGAGATTCTTTTTTCTTTTTCAAGATTTGCTTATTTATTTGACAAACCGGGGGGGGGGGGAGGGAAAGGGGGAGAGAGAATCTCAAGCAGACTCCCCACTGAGTGCAGAGCCAATGTGGGGCTCGATCCCAGGACCCTGAGATCATGACCTGAGCCAAAAGCGCATGCTTAACTGACTGAGCCACCCTAATGGCCCTTCCCTACTGAGATTCTAAAGCAAAGTCTGACTCCCACTTCTGAATCCCTCATTCTGCTAAGTACAGTTAAAACATTTTTCTCTTCTTTTCACTGTGCTTTCTTGACCTTTAGGAAGAAGAGACGCATCACTGAACAGCTGGCCCCTATCAGGGTTCTGCTCAGAAGAAGGTGTGTCCTGTTACTGCTTCTTTTGGTCCACTTTTTGCCCCTTCTGCAAGTCATGGGACATACAGCCACCAAGAATCTTCAGAATGATGACCTGATGGTCCAAGTGCTCTAGTAATGAAGAAACGGAACTAGGCAGAGTATGCTAGGACATCTGAGGAGGAATGAACCAGGGATGCCCAGGAGGCTCAGTTGGTTTAGTGCCCAACTCTAGATCTCAGCTCAGGTCTTGATTTCAGGATTGTGAGTTCAAGCCCTGTGTTGTGCACCACACTGGGCGTGGAGCCTACTTTAAATAAATAAATAAATAAATAAATAAATAAATAAATAAATAAATAAATGATAAAGATGGAATGAACCAGAATACCCTTCATATTCAGATAAATGAGATTCTTATCTTAATTCTGTGGGTAGTGACGTGATATCCATTAGACTATCAGAATAAAATATGGGGAAAAAACGATTAATATTTTCAAAAGACAATGTTATGGAAAAGGTCCCATCTAAACTAGGAACAAAAGTCATAAAATACCAGTAATAAACTTAATAACGAATGTGAAAGAGCTATGTAAGAAAAGCACAAAGATTTATTGGAGGTCCCATAAGAGCTGAGGAAGACAGACACTATGTTTGTGGATAAAAAGGCTCCATTATAGAAATGCTCACCTCAAACTGTTCCAGAGAGTTCATGCAACTCCAATTTCAGTTCTAAAGAGATTTTGTTTTGAAACTTTGACATGATGATCCTAAATTTTATCTGGAAGAGTGAATGAAGGTGAACCGCCAAGAACTCATTTACGAAGGAATATAATTAGGGAGGTCCTGGCCAAACA
Source organism: Ursus maritimus (assembly GCF_017311325.1). NCBI lineage: Eukaryota > Metazoa > Chordata > Mammalia > Carnivora > Ursidae > Ursus > Ursus maritimus. Next base: position 15,226,850 of record NW_024426119.1, on the reverse strand, counting down.
AATATAAAAACACATTCTAAAACTAGAGGAATTGCACAGCATGATATTGGGGGTTGGCTCAAGAATAGAGAAAAGGATCAGTGGACTAGAAAAGGCCAGAAACAGAATACAGATGTGAATATAACAGAGGATAAAGGTGGCACTTCAGAGCAGAGGATGAAGAATGCATTCTTCAATAATTTTTTTTTCAGATTTTATTTATTTGACAGACAGATTTTATCTATTTGACAGCAAGAGAGGGAACACCAGCAGGGGGAGTGGGAGAGGGAGAAGCAGGCTTCCCGCCGAGCAGGGAGCCCGACTTGGGGCTCGATCCCAGGACCCTGGGATCACGACCTGAGCCCAAGGCAGACGCTTAATGACTGAGTCACCCAGGCACCCCTTTAATAAATTACTTTTGGAACCATTATTTAAATATCCATTTGGAAAAAGTTCTAGGGGGTGTGGTCTCTCACACCAGAAAAGTAAATTTTAGATTGATATAAGGAGCTGAACTTTCGAGAGAAAATATATGTATGATTGTATAACTTTGGGGTAAGAAAAACAATCTAGGAAAGACCCCCCGCCCTGCCTCCCAAAAAAAGACCCAGTGCTTATGACACAACACCCACCCTGTTTTCAGTTCCACAGACCTGCAGAGCAGTGGTTCTCAAGCTCTCAGGAGTCACCCAGAACGCTTGTGAAGAACAGATGCCTGAACCTCACCCCAAGCCTACTGAAAACCACCTCCGCAGGTGGACTGAGATGCTGCCATGGTTTGGAGGCTCTGCTCGAGGGTACAACACCACAGCGGGCCGGGGCCGAGGGCTGCTCGAGCCATGCCGCCGCTGAAGCCTCAAGGGCTGCTCACGTATTGGTTCCTCTTTTATAACGGCCCCTGGGAGCTAGTTTCCCTTTTCCAGAAGTCAGATGCATTAAACAAATATACTCCCTGTCCCCTCCCCCATTCCCTCACAAAAAAACCCCCAAAAAAACAACCACAACAAACCCCAAATCTCCTCAGTGGCTCGCGGCGGCATGGCAGACGTATTTCCTGGCTGATCTGCATTTGACGGTGCACCCAACTATGGCACAGTCAACACTCTCCAGTATTACTACCAACCCCGAATCTCAACCCTGGCTGCTTTCAGGAATCACCCCGGAAATGGTGAAAGATAATACAGTTGAGTCCCACCCCAGGAGCTCTGATTTTCGACTGGTCTAGGATGGAGTCCAGTGGCTGACATTTTTAAAAGGTCCACGGGTGCCTCTAAACGAGATGGAGACTGCTGGCTGGTGTCGGGAACAAGCCCTTGAACTCCAGGGGGCCGCATCTCAGTGAGACATGGAATCCTGAGTGTCCTACCAGAAGACAGACCAGGATGCATGAGGGAAGGTGCCATGGACATATGGAAGAGGAAGGGGTCTGAGAAGGCTTGTTGGAGGGGATGGGATCTTCTTGAGCACAGATAAGACTTGGGGAATGGGGGGGGGGGCACCCAGGCAGAGGAGGGAGAAAAAAGGATCATTAGAAACCTTATTTTGGTTAGTAATTAATTATTTTATTTTCCTCCCATAACTTCTCCGGTGAACACCTAAGCATGGATATATATGTATATATGCCTCTTATAGTATTTCTACTTCCAACTGCAATTTTCTTTTTTTTTTTTTTTTTTTAAAGATTTTATTTATTTATGTGACAGAGAGACAGCCAGCGAGAGAGGGAACACAAGCAGGGGGAGTGAGAGAGGAAGAAGCAGGCTCCCAGCGGAGGAGCCCGATGTGGGGCTCGATCCCAGAATGCCGGGATCACGCCCTGAGCCGAAGGCAGACGCTTTAACGACTGCGCTACCCAGGCGCCCCCCAACTGCAATTTTCTAACAGAAGATTTTGTCAAGTTTATGAAAAGGATATAATCATGGGTTTAGCATGCTTCTAGACAAGCCTGTCCTTCCTCCAGCGCCGGAAGAAGGCAGAAAAAGGTGTCTTTCCCCACTTCCAGCAATGCACTTCGAACAATCTACCATATACAAAAGGCTGAACTGAACTCGCTCTATTCAGAAAATTCAAATGCAATAAGCCTTCTTTAAATTACCCAGCCAATTATGGAGGAGGGTGATGAGAAATTTTGCCAAGAATTTTTCAAATAGGCAAGCCACCCTGCCCAAATTCAATGAATTCATTACTAATTCATTTCATTCTGCGATTTCTCTTCTCTGCCATTCATCCCTCCCCAAACTAGTAAGATGTGAACATTTGAAGCCGAGCAGGTCAAGCAGAGCTGTGTCTGTTTTCTTGAAACATTTCTAACCCTACTCAATTGATTCCAATTTTCATGTATTTCCTTGTTGGAAAAATCCTTATGTAATAACTGTATTAGGAAGAGTTGCCTCCAGCCTTGGGGGAAGGGGAGGGGGGCGGCGGGTGGAGGCAGGAGAGCCAGAAAGGAGGGGCATATAGTACAGAGCTTCAACTGTGATAGCGTTGTGATACTGTGCATGTCACCATGATTGTATTCAAAGCATTTTATAATGTTCATATTACTACTCAATGCAGCACCACTAGAAAAGAGAAGGCAAAGAAAGAAAGAAAGAAATTGAAGCACAGAGTTAAATAATTTGTTCTTTTTAGTTCCAGGAAACGTAAGGGGGAGAAACCTCTTTTATCACCAGGCTGCCTCCCACTCAGAGTAGAACAGATCCACTCCCGCTGCCTCGGGTGGCTCCTGACGCACGTTCGCACGAGAAGGACACACTGAGTCACGACAGCATAGACTTTCATTCACTACGATTGTACTTGCATGAGTGCAGAAAGGCGAGTTCTGTGGATGGAGCAGAATGAGAAGGAGGGACATAAAATTCAGATGGACAAAGCTTATAGCATCCATCATTTCAACAAACCGTAGATGACACAAAGAGAAACCAGATGAGGCGGGCCCCGCCCCAGGGACCACGTGCATTCTTGAGGGGAGGGGTGCTTCACCCACAAGCAAGCATCACACCCAGCCCAGGTGCCTTGAAAGAACTGCCAATGACCTGGCAACAAGGCAGGGAAATGTGCACAGGCCAAAGGGAAAGATGATAAATTCTTTAGAGTATAAAGAAACGTAAATCATTTCTGACCTCGAGGGACTTATACTCTATACAGTGTGACTCACACACAGACAGACAGCATTGCAAGTACCAAATATAACTAAGTACCAAATAAGTAAGTCCATGATAAGGGCTATGATTTGAAGAAGGAATGAACTCAGTGAGCTAAACCAAAGGTTTCCAGGAAACGAGCCTTTATATGGGCCTCAGAGGATTCGGATAAATGGCAAGAACGGAAAGGGAGGCCAGTTATGAAGAATGGCCTGACCAAGGAGTGAATTCTAGCCCGACTCTAAAGCATGGACATGAGAATCTGTTCATTCATTCATTTGTTCAGTCAGTCAATATTTATTGAGAGCCTGTTGTATGCTGGGGCGCCTGGGTGGCTCAGTCCGTGAGGCACCTGCTTTCAGTTCAGCTCAGGATCTCAGGGTCTTGGGATCGAGCCCTCCATTGGGCTCCCTGCTCAGTGGGGAGCCTGCTTCTCCCCCTCTCTCTGCCTGCAGCTCCCCCTGCTTGTGCTCACTCTCGCTCTCTGTCAAATAAGTAAAATCTTAAAAAAAGAGAGAGAGGGAACCTATTGTGTGCAGACACTATGCTAGGAGCTAACAGCAGGGACAAGGCATTCAGGCTGCCCCATGGGAGTTTACATATTCCAGAAGGCCTACTGGAAAATAAGAGTTGGACAGGGGCAGCCTGGAAGAGATTTGAGACAGTACCACATTTTGGCCTTTAGCCTGTTTTCTGTAAGAGCTGAGAGTTTTTGAGTAAGAGTGACAGGTGCAAAGCTGTTATTACCAGGAAAATGACTGTGGCCATGCTGTTTCTGTGAATTACAGGGGGAAGACAGTGAAGATCACTTAGGAAACTCTTGTGCTGGTCCCAGCATAAGACAATGCAGATTCAAAGCAGGGTGACAGCTGGGAAAAGGGAGGACACACGCAAGGGACTTGGAAATCAGCAGGAATCTGGAAGGGAGAAGGACAGACAAGAACCCAAATGTCTCCGGTCTAGATGTCTTGGGAAATACTAAAAGGTAAACCAATGAGGAAGAGAAGGTAAAGGACACCTCCTCTATCCTCAAGACTGGAATGTTTTGAAGGCCAGGCTCTTTTCAATGACTTTCTCTATTTTTGTGCTGTTGATATTACCACTCTGGATCTCCTTCTCTCTCTCCAGCCTGACAAAATCTGTTCTTGGGCAGCTTAGAAGGTTTGACAGAGTAGTTTACAGTGAGGTGCTATATTAACCGACCAACACGCTACCAAGAACAGTGCAGCAGCTCAGAGGGACCAGTGACGGTAAAGCTTGGCATGGACAGTTGCCATGGAGGAGCCATTCTGGGCAGAGGGCTTTGCAAGCATGGTGTAGACAGCCACCAATTGCACGCATCTGACTCCAGAATGGCCTCGGACAGAACCTTCCATCCGTCCCACTCCTAAACATTGCCCTTCCATTTTTGCTTCAGCAAGATAACTGGAGAGTATGGAGTGGTTGCATCCTGTCCTTGTAAGATGATATCTTGGAGGACAACCACCAGACTTCCTCTGGGGACATGTTTCATGGTGTGTTACCTTGCTTGGACCACAGGGTTCCTAGTGCTTTCAATCACCTGCGGGCTTTTAAATTGCAGATTCAGAATCAGCAGATCTGGGGCGCCTGGGTGGCACAGCGGTTAAGCGTCTGCCTTCGGCTCAGGGCGTGATCCCGGCGTTCTGGGATCGAGCCCCATATCCGGCTCACCACTCAGCCGGGAGGCTGCTTCTCCCTCTCCCTCTGCCCTTCTGCCTCTCCCCGGCGCTCCCACTGTCTCCCTCTTTCTCAAGTAAATAAATAAAATCTCTTTAAAAAATGCTTTCTTTCCTACAAACTGGAGGATGGAAATTTCAGAGCTGGGAAATCATGTAGGAGATCTTGATGTTATGATCCCGTATTTGTCTGAATGATTTATGCTATTTTTGGACGTGTTTGTAATTATGCAAGGTTACATGATGATAAAAGTTTTCAGTAGCTTCTCTAGTTTCTGAAGGTATTTGGTGCTTTGCATTCTCAGTAACTCCCTCTGGAGACCTTCCTTTTTGTTGTGGGAGTACGCGTCTGTAAATTTAACAGTTTTTCACAGCATCCAAGAGAAGAGAAGAGAAATCTGTTATTGGAATGAATAATTACTGAGGATCCGTTCTGTGTTGTCCCACTTTGTACCTGCTTTGAGGTAGGTGTTCGTTTTCTTCCTACAGACGGGGAAACAGAACACACGGGGTAGGTAACCTGCTTGGGGTCACCCATCTGAAAAGTGGCAGAGGAGGGATTTACATTGAGGGTCACCTGAAGGGAAGTTCTGTTGTGAGAGGAGCTGTCTGTTCCTGGACACGTGCGGATCACGGCTGGGGTCCACGGGCCAGCAGCATAGGCACCTCTTCGGATGTTCTGGGAACTGCAGAACCTCAGGCCCCACCCCAGATCTGCTGATTTTTTTTTTTAAGATTTTATTTATTTATTCGACAGAGATAGAGACAGCCAGCGAGAGAGGGAACACAAGCAGGGGGAGTGGGAGAGGAAGAAGCAGGTGCCCCAGAAAGAAAGCATTTCAAGAGGCCAGTATACCCGATTTAACCAACCTCAGTGTATTTAAGCTTCTTCAACCCACCCTTCCGAGAGTCTTCCCCTTCCCAAAGTCCAATTCCACCCTGCACTGAGAATTATTGTCCTAGTGCATTGCAAAGTTTTTTGATCCAAAATGTGTCATTTACGTGAAACTTAAAAAATGCATTTACTACATGAGCCAGATAGTCTCATATTTGGAGTTCTTTGTCATAGGTGAAGAAACAAACCTTCTCTACATTTCTACATTTTGAAAAGCAAACCACAGCTCTGTAAAGGCACAGTTTGTCAGGCTAAATATCAACATTCCTTTGCATGCATTAATCTTTTAACCCCAAAAACTCAAGTATGGGAGCCAAGTGAACATAGCTGCATTAAGATCAGGCTCCAGAATAATCTACTGCTTGTTGTATAGACACAGTGCCTATGATTTCTTTCTTAAATCCGTCCCTTTCACTTTCTCTATCCCACACCCAGAAAAACTCCAATTTAGGGAAGGCCACACCTATCACTAAGAGCTAACCAACCTTTCAAAAAAAACATCAGGAGCAAACGTTAAGAGCCATTCAAAACCAAAGGAAATGCCAAGACACTCAAAAAAAAGTTCTACTCTCAATGCAAATGAAGCTACCGGAATTGGTGGAGAGCAGAATAAACAAAACAATTAAGCCATTAGCATGTCTCCTCGGAGATAAACTGGCCTTTGGAGGAGGGCAAAACCAGATCCCACTGGGGCAGGTGAGTGGTTAGTACACTAAGGTGAAAAAAAAAAAAAGGCAGTAAATTCTCCACTTTAAACCTGAACAGATAGAAACTCGATCAGGTAATAATTTTACATTCTGATGGTCCACATAGCTGAACGAGGAAAACCTTCTTATCCTATCTTTTATATCACCCAAAACAGTCACAGTTCACACCTGATTTGGAATGGTCCCCTTTGGAGTTGGGAACTTCTCCCCAGAGAGCCTGGGTGATTTTTGTTTCCATGTCTGCTTGGAAAGGGCAGCACTCCCCCTTAAAGGGGCAAGTTGGGACTGGCTGTGTGGCCTTGGGCAATCCCGTAACCTCTTTGCGTGAAGGTTGTAATAAAGAGAGTGAGAGTCGGATGTAGAGGCCATTCCAGCCCACCAGCTTCCCTCTGCCGTCTCTGCCTTCCAGGAGCTGAGCTGAAGTTGCTAATATCCTGTTCTATTAAAAGAAAACTCAAAAGGAAGCTCAAAACTCAAAAGGTTTTATCTGAGGGGCCTATTTTTATCTTTGAAAAACATTTCCAGTTTACAATCAGTTGTCTACTGTAATCCACCAGCTCTCATCAATCCTCATTCTCTGGAGGCTGCAATGCCACCCCCAAGTTGCACTGGCGACTTTCAGCTCTGCCTGCATTTTCAGTCTAGTGGGGAACAACAGTCTGGTTCCATTCAGCAAAGTTGCTGATTCTACCACATGCCAGGCATTTCGCCAGGTGATGGAAACAGAAAAATGAGTGTGACATGGACGGTGTCCCCTTAAGGACAGCCTAGTCGTGATGTGGGAAACAGAGGCAAAAGAAAACCTAATTTCCTTACTATTTACAGCCCATTCACAAGTCCTTAAAACAGGCAGAGTGACATTCCTCCAGGAACTCAGCCGCCTCGATGTTAAGGCTTGGCTAAGGGCAAAAGGCAAGCTTAGCCTGATCCCCCAGGATCCTGTAAATCTACTTTAACATGTAAAAATTCCTTTGGAAACTTCCTTTATCTCTAACCACCCCCCCCCCCAAGATACAAGTTGGCAATCATCCCCCAAGCATATGACCCACACCGATATACATCAGAAAAGTCTCATGACTAAGGTTTTACTAGACAGTAATAAAAGACCTTTTCCTAACAATAACTAGCCCCTCAAGGTCCTGGAAACCTTGCTTCCAAAATTCCTTAGAGACTTACGCTATCCCTAACCCCCTCCCAACTTGAGGGTATAGAATGGGCCACTCCTCATGACCCCGGTGCAGCTCTTTCTGCCCACGGGTCCTGTCCCTGTGCTTTTAATAAAAATCACCTTTTTGCACCAGAGACGTCTCAAGAATTCTTTCTTTGTGGTCAGCTTAGAACCCTAACATCTTTCCTACATCAGTAGGACAGGACAATAAACAAATATTTAATGAATTAGTATCACTCAAAAACCCCATTGGTAGGAGGGCCCCAACGGACCTTGCCTGTCTCAACTCCGCTATTCCTAGTCTATAAGCCATTCAAAATCTCACTCAGAATGTTCTAACTGGTGATCATACCTATCTTTCCAGACCCCACCAGTTACTCGGACTTCTCCCCTTTCTACCTGCCTCACCTTGGAGGCCATTTTTTTATTCTCTGGAGAACTTAGAATACCTCACCCCATCCACCTGGAGTGGAGTGTGGAAAGCATACTCCAGAAAGCTCAAAACGTGCAAGTCCGCCCATTCTGTTAGCTGATGAGTTCCAGCACAAAGATTTCACGAGGCCAGTTTGAATTTACCAGTATTTGGATTATCTGTGAATCTTAAACATCTGAATTCAACCTGTCCTCCAAAACCACAAAGCGACTAAAAAAGCGTACTGCTTCAAAATCCCATTTCGATTCTTTCAATCCCTTCCTCCATCTGTATCTCTGCCTGTTCCTGAAACATCCGCACTTGTGAAGATCACTGGCAACAGATACAATAGATTCCATTTTCTGGGAGAACTATTTTTCTTCACAGATTCCCAAGCAGCTGGGGGGCAAGGGAGTGGTGTTTGCCCTGGTTTCAACATGATCGCTGGCTGGTGAGTGAAGACAGGTACGATGGGCACACTGATTCTCCTGCCTTCAGTGAATGAGCGGCTCGGCTTTCGGGTGCCCTTTTAAGTATCTTTATCCTCCTTTTCCTCTCTGTCCTCACCATTCCATCTCTCCAGAGGCAAGCTGAATGAAGTGAGGAGTGACACCGACATCAGCCAACTTCATCGTTCCCACTAAAATCAAAGGCTCCGGTGACATCTGAATCACAGGGTGCTTTCACTGCCTCACCCCTCCCTGTTTCACTCCATGAACTGAGTAACCAAGAGCAGCAGTTTATTGGCGTGTGGGCAGTTCTGCCCTCTCTCTACTCAAAATAAAGACCAAGGGGGTGGTTTTAAAGACTATACTCACACACAACAGAAGGAAAGGCAAGTATTTTTCCCCAGTATGTTTCAAAATAGCACTGGGGGTGCCTGGGTGGCTCACTTGGTTAGACGTCTGACCAGCTCAGGTCATGATCTCGGGGTCCTGAATTCAAGCCCCACATGGGCTCCCTGCTCAGTGGGGAGTCTACTTTTCCCTCTCCCTCCGCCCCTTCCCTGCTCACACTCTCTCTCAAATAAAGAAATAAAATCTTTAAAAAAAGAAAAAGAATGCAAGTATTGAGAAAGTCATATGGCACTTAGGCTTATCTCAAACTTTCTACAAAATAAAAATTAGTACTATATACCTAGTAAGACAAATCACAAAATGAGGTAGGATACAAAGATGAATAAGGGCTCTACCTGAAAAGTAACTGACCAGAAGAGAAGATAAATGGTGCATAAACAATCATGAAACCTTTGCAGACAGAGACAGCCATGGGATTTTGAAGACAACTTCCAACTCTGAGACCCAAGAAGGTGGAACTGGGACTGGCCTAAAAGGAGAATTAGACCATTGGGATGGGGAATTAACTGTGGCTAAACATCAGCCAAACTGAGAACATCCAAGCCTGTAAAGGGCACAGCAAGTGGTTGGACCTGGCCAGGCGATCCAGGTAAGGGATAAAACAAAAAGGTAAACTGAAGCAACACTGCAGAGGTCGAATCCAGAGGACTCGGCAACTGGTGGAATCTTTCATTCGCTACATCTTAGATGTAGAGTACATAAAATATGTACCTGACACGGACGTACGACTGCTGCAAAAACTGAAGACTGATTCATCCCCCCAAACAACGATGACAGTGCCTGTTGCCTCTGTAGACCAGACAACACTTGACATGCTGGTGCTCCACAGTCACTGGAGAGGTGCTAAGCAGGCTTCCACCGAGGATGAGAAAGAGGGCTGCGACCAAGGTGGGAGGAGAAGGCTGCCCTTCTTGTGGCGGCCTTAATTATGCGTCCCACTTCTGGGCAAGTGCAAACTATGCCTCCTGCCTTCTCCAACCCTTCTGCATTTAGAAAGGCAAGAACCTCGTAAGGAAAGAACAGAACACTAGATAGAGGATGTGGAAGGGGCTTGGGTCAAGGAAGAGAAAGAGCTAGAAGGAAGAGGCTATCCAAGCTCTAATTTTTGTTTCCCCTACACCCTAAACCCTAGTCCTAGATAACAGAAACAGAGCACAGAAATCTGCTCCACCATCCAGTCACTGGAGCCCAGCAATTTCCTTCTCATTATGTGCCCTCAATTAATAAATATTAATTTTATAATTAATAACAATAAATCCTTCCCAGGAAAATAAGGAGCTTTCAATTATTTACATAAAGTCAAAACCTTATGCCCTTGATTTATATTTGAAGTCTATATTGGAAGTACAGACTTCTCTTTGTGATCACTGGAGAATTTAAAAACATAATAAATATAAGACCAATGCTGTGACTCTGTTTTTATGATTTATTTTTATTTTTTATATATTTTTTTAAAGATTCTATTTATTTGTCAAAGAGACAAAGAGAGAGCACAAGCAGGGGGAGCGGCAGGCAGAGGGAGAAGCAGGCTCCCTGCTGAGCACGAAGCCCAGTGCAGGACTCGATCCCAGGACCCTGGGATCATGACCTGAGCCGAAGGCAGCCGCTTAACTGACTGAGCCACCCAGGCAGCCTTCTATGTTTTATTTTTATTCTGAAAAATCAAGTTAGTTGCCAAAAAATAAGACCTACCATTACTTCACGGTAACTTATAATGGTTTAGTGTCTACAGGAATCTTACAAAAAAATTTAACTTACCACTTTCCACCTCCCTTTTCTCTAGTGCTTTATTATCTTTGGTTTTCAAACTTTTCCAGTAAAAGCAGGTTTAGGACCAAGATCCCTGGATTGTGGCTCAAGAGAAAAAGACTTGTAACTCTAAGGCCACCTCTTCTATTAATTTGCCAAGCGACCTTGGTCGGGTTATTTAAATTCTTTGGACCTTAGAGGGACATATGAGGAGGCCATGGACCACTTTGGGGATTTATGAATCTTCTTCCCAGGAAAAAATGCACATATGAACATGGACACAAACTTAAGCAAACAATTTCATTGAATTCCCAAGTCTCCAGGATATTTCTTATCTGGCAGTCTACATCTAAATGCATCTGATCTTTGAAAGCAACAAATATTATTTGTAGAGTCATCACCATGATGCAGGCATGTGGAAGAAGGGATGAAGAGACCAATAACCATGAACTGGGTTCTATGAACCCTAATTAATCATATAGTGCCTGAGTAGAGTTAAGACTGCGGGGTACGGAGTGACCCCCATCCTGCAATCCAAGACAACATATGCCGAGATATCATTGCTCCATACTCCTGCAGACGAAATGGGGACAAGTATCAAGAAGACTGCCCAGTGACTGGAGATATCTACGTTATTCTGTAAAACAAACCCCCTACTGGGGCGCCGGGGTAGCGCAGTCGTTAAAGCGTCTGCCTTCGGCTCAGGGCGTGATCCTGGCGTTCTGGGATCGAGCCCCACGTCAGGCTCCTCCGCTGGGAGCCTGCTTCTTCCTCTCCCACTCCCCCTGCTGTGTTCCCTCTCTCACTGGCTGTCTCTCTGTCACATAAATAAATAAAATCTTAAAAAAAAAAAAAAAANAAAAGCCCCTACTGTTAAAAGTCAGAGGGAATTACCAAAGAGTGATTAGTGCCAAGAGCTGTTTTGCTTATTTAAAAGCCAACCTGATACACAGATAGGATAAAATGATACCTAAGATTTGCTCCAAAATAAACCAAGGGAAGGTGAGAATACAGAAAACAGGACTGGAACAATTATATGCCAATAAATTAGACAACCTAGAAGAAATGGATAAATTCCTAGAAACATACAACTTACCAACACCATATCATGACTTTGGTAAATTCTACCAAATATTTAAAGAAGCATTAATGCCCCTCTCAAATTCAAAAATGAAGGAGGGGGGCGCCTGGGTGGCACAGCAGTTAAGCGCCTGCCTTCGGCTCAGGGCGTGATCCCGGCGTCATGGGATCGAGCCCCACATCAGGCTCCTCCGCTGGGAGCCTGCTTCTTCCTCTCCCACTCCCCCTGCTTGTGTTCCTTCTCTCGCTGGCTGTCTCTATCTCTGTCAAATGAATAAATAAAATCTTAAAAAAAAAAAAAAATGAAGGAGGAAGGAATACTTCATTTTACGAGACCATTATTACCCTGACCAAAACCAGACAAGAACACCACAAGAAAATCACAGGTCCTGATGAACATAGATGCAAAACTCCTCAACAAAATCCTAGCAAACCAAATTCAGTAATACAGCAAAATGATCATATGCCAAGATCAAGTGGGATTTATTCCAGGGATTCAGGGATGGCTCAACATCCAGAAGTCAATCAGTGTGATACACCCCATGAACAAAATGAAGAAAACAAGATCAGCCATGAGTTGTCAAGTTTGTTGAAGCTGGGGGGATGAGTTTTCTCCCCATTTGTGTAGTTTAAAAAGAGAGAGGGAGAAAATGAGAAAGGCAAAGTGAAAGATCCACGGGTTAATGGATTTTTGAGAACCGTGTCCAAAGCTAAGTGAATCCTCAATTCACATCTCGTTGAGGAGCCCGCGGACAGCACAGCCCGTGGCTCAGAGGATATGGAATTGACATGGGGTTATTTGGGGCACCATCTTACAGTCCAAAAGATACGACTTTCAACCAAGACAAAAAAGTATTTTTGTGTGTGTGAAGCAAGTCTTTGTCCACATGGCAGCTCAGTGCTGGCTGCAACGGCAGGATTAGGCAGTGAGCAGTATTGTCCCCACCTGTTCCAAACAGTATTGTTCCACCCCTCTGTCCAACAGGCCGTACAGCCCAGACTGGTTTGGCATGATTCACTGCACTCTCAGTTTGGACTTACTTGTAAAATATTTGTTATTTTCACAAAGCTCCCTCTAACAGATAGAGAATTATTTTTCTTCTGGTTGTTAGCTTCTGCTTTTACTTTTTTTCTCCAACAAAAATAGCAATTTAAAGATCATACTGAGTCTCCATAATGCGAAAGAATGGCAGTTCCAATCCCTCGTGCTTTGGGAAAAAAGCAGTCGTCGTTATCAGGAGCCATGGGAGCTTCGGCCCTAACAGAGGTTCAAGGGGTCAGCCAGGGAGAAACTGAGGCTGCCACTGAGTCTATTCCTGCCTCCACGTATTCACCCAGAACTGTCGCTGAGCCCTCACGTGGTCCTCTGCCACACCGACTCTGGGCTTGGCCACGTGACTCGCTTTGGCCAATGGGACGACAGCAAGCATGATGCAAGCTGAGGTTCTAAACACGTGTGTGCTGGGGCTTGCTTTCTCTTTCACTGTTCATGGGAATCCTGTGTCCACCGCTATGTAAACAAGCCCGGACTGGCCGGCTGTGACAAGATACATGGCCAAGGCACCTCCACTGCCCCACGCGAAATTGGGCAGATATCTGACATGGGAGTGAGCACATCCTAGATCACCCCTCCCTAGCCAAGCCATCAGCTGACCACAGGGATCTGAGGACCATCCAGCCCACAACTGCCCCACCAATGCACAAATCATGAGAAATATGATAAATGTTGATTGCTTAAACTACCAAGTTTGGGGTGGTTTCTTAAACCAAAAGCCAGCAGACACAATAGGGTGAGAAAAGGTGACGAATGTACTAAACATCCTGGGATGCAATGCCTAACGACACTTTACATAACACTTAATGGGACTTAATAATGATTTGATTGTATGTCAACTGTCAATTAAAATAATCTGACACAGATCCACAATTGACCATACTCCCTAATATTCATCTCAACACAATGTTTGCTACAACTCTTGGAATGAAAATGTATGGGCTTCAGAGGTTTATGAACCTCCTAAAATTATATGAAGAATTGTATGTTTATGTGTCTTTTCTTAATTGGAAAAGGATGTTAAAAGTATGGAGAATAACGTAAGTATCTAGGCACACACTGGCCAGAATTAACAATACTATTTTATTGTATTCACTAATATACAAAGCAAATAAAACATTACCAATAGTGTTAGTCAATTGACCCGGTCTTTTCCCTTTTCTCCAACTTTTTTTTTTTTTTAAAGTAATCTCTACACCAAAGCTGAGGCTTGAACTCACAGCCCTGGGATCAAGAGTCAGACTCTCTACCAACCGAGCCAGCCAGGAAGGCCTTCTCCTTCCCTCTTTAGCAGCTTGAATTCGGTATCTTTCCAGTCCATTGGTTTGCATTTTTAAAAGAATATATACAAGAATATATATCCCCAAATAATATATATAATTTCGTGGGTTTTAATTTTTCTTAAATGGTTTTTATTATATGTATCTTTCTACAACTTGCCTCTTTACCAAACACTACTTTTGTGAGATCTATCCATATTGATACCCTATTATCAATAAGTCGCATGTACTTATGCATTTCTCTAATAATGGGCATTTAGACTGTTCCTGCTTGGTTTTGATTTTACTCTTACAAACACTGTTGGGACAGGTCAATAGCTTCCAACATGTTTTCAGAGGACCTCAGGACACCCCCAAATATTAGGAATGTCTGACAATCTGATAGGGGAAAGTTGAATTGCTATCATTTTCTAGACATATTTCTGCATTTGAGCGTTCCCAAGTCTCGGAGGAAGCCATCTTTATTTAGACTCTAAAATAGCTTAATAGATCCGTCTACATTTCAGTCCAAATTTCTTATAACAAAGGTCTGCACCTACGCGGGTCACTAAAAGCAACCTTTTTTTTTTTTTGGTGCTGAAAAGCCCTACAATTGGACAATGATACTGTCCAAATCATTCTATTGCCAAGAAAGGTTATGTTAAGTTGCTGTCAACATCAAATGCTGGTCACGCCAATGAAATCACTAAGAGACTAATGATATGGTATCCTAAGTTTTTATTTGTTTTCTGTCATGTACAAGGACTAACAGGCTAGATTTCTTGTGGTTATCTTGTCTCCCTTATTTTCTACCTTTTTAATCTAATTGAGGTCAGAGACCTTTCTAACATGACTTTTACTTTTCCACTTATTCCCTGTGTGATATCATCCAGTACCCAAACTTTGTGATATGCCAAGTTGCAAAACAAGGAAATTAAAGCCCAGACCCTTACTACTCATTATAGGCAATGTTCTTGGGTCTGAATTATCCCACTCTGGTACTACTGAGTAAAATTAACTAAGATAGATTGTTTTTTAATCAACTTTACCTTCCCCCAGAAGTATGTGAAATGATTAAGCATTATACAGATACCTGGATTCAGAAATTTCAAATTAGAAACAATTCATGCAATTGCTTGTGAAAGAGCATAAAATTAACAGAACTGGTTCATTACATACCAGTTGTAGGCCCCTTAACAGTTCTCCTTCCCTTGCTACACTTTGGTTTCTTACCTGTAAAATGGCAGCAAAAACCATCACTGGTGCAAGGGCGAAATGAACTCATCACAAAATGAAAGCTCTTTGTTATCATTCCTCCATTGGACCCTGAGCTCCTCACAAACAAGGCAGCGCTTAATTCATCTGTGATTTCCCAGTGGTTGCCACCATATTTGGCAAGGATTCCTACATACTAAGCAGGTGTCCTATAACCTCTTTTGCAACTACTGTTGTCTTTTCCACTTTGGGGTTCAAAGCTCTCCATCTCCCAACTACTTGCCTTCTCTGATAAGACCGCTCACACTTGTTAAGTTGGAGCCAGAGGCCTGAGCACCCGCTGGTGGTCACATGTTTGAGTCCCAACACCATAATCTACCAATAGCACCCACCTTTGAGCCAGGATTTGGGAGTGTGGAGTGTTGCCCAAGCCTGCCTCTCCTGCTTCCGGCTCTGCACCAAAGAGGGGGCTACATGTCTCAGGATTAACACATGGCTGAGCACTTCTTTACTGACCAGAGTGGTTCCAGGGCGTACAGAGAGGGCCTCCCCCGGACATAGCTTTGGAGGCAAAGTTTCTGTACACTTATGACAGGCTGGATAATCAGGGTACATGGAAATTATCATACTACCCCCTAAATATGATAAATATGCTTACCAAGGAAAAGGATTTATAAAACAGGTGGGAAAATATCGAGCCCAAACTGTACATTTGCCCCATAAGCACAACTACAGAAAAGTGATGTGCACTTGGATAGGCTGGAAGGAAACCCAAAGACAGGAAAATAATTACTGTTAGGGTAGTGGTATCATGGGTGGTTTCTTCTAAATTTATTTCTAAAAATCTTTTAAAGTTGTTACAATAATGAATCAAAAATAAATGACCTTCCATCTCCAACCAGGCTTTTTTGAAGGAAAGAAAGAAAGAGTCATGTCTAGACTCTAAGGAAATAAACTCTAATCCACCACTACGGTTTGGTGGGAAAAGCCTTCTTAGGTTGGGATCAAAAAACCTGGGTCTTGGCACCAGCTCAGCCAAATCCTCTCTCCGAGGCTTCAGAAGTCATTTAACCCCTCTAAACCTCTCTATAAAAATCCTGCAAAAAGACTGAGGATAGCATTCTTTTTTTAAGATTTTATTTTTTTAAGTAATCTCTGCACCCAACGTGGGGCTTGAACTCACAACCTCAGATCAAGGTCTCATACTCCACCTACTGAGCCAACCAGATGCCTCTAGGATAGAATTCTTCAACACTCTCCTGGGCGGTCTACAATATAGTATGTTTTACTTTTCACACGTAGCATATCATTATAAAGTCCCATGAATGAACTTTTAACAAACACATCAGAACTCAAAACATGGGGGCGCCTGAGTGGCTCAGTCGTTAAGCGTCTGCCTTCGGCTCAAGGCGTGATCCCGGCATTCTGGGATCGAGCCCCACATCGGGCTCCTCCGCTGGGAGCCTGCTTCTTCCTCTCCCACTCCCCCCTGCTTGTGTTCCCTCTCTTGCTGGCTGTCAAATAAATAAATCTTAAAAAAAAAAAAGAAAATTAAAAAAAAAAAAAACAAAGAACTCAAAACATGGGAGAGAATAATCCGGCCCCCTTCAGAGCAGTTCTTCTATTTATTCCTGGAAAGAGCCACGTCCTCTTTGTCCTCCAAAGCCTGTTCTATATGATATTTCATGTCTTCGGTAGGGCCCATCTTTTCTCCTGTGAGGCAGAATGTAACTTCCAGAAACAGCTGAGAGGGCCGTGGTGTGAAGTCTGGTGAGTAAGATGGGTGATCAGACCGAACACTAACATTTTAGGTCATAAAGGAAGTAAGAAAAATAGATTTTCTTAAACGGCCATTCAGCAGTGCTTTGTACATTAATGCCATTGTTCCCTGGTGGCAACTCAGAAGGGAAGGCTGACCTCACTGGGAGGTCCAGTTGCAGGTTCCAAGGCTTGTTAAAGCCAATGCTTCTATTTCACGGAGCACTCTTGACTAGTTCTGCTTCTCTCAAGTGTGGCTGTCATAAAGATAGGTAACAAAAAACAAAAACAACCACCCCCCCCCACAGGCACACACAAAACCCCAGAAACAAAAAAACTTTCCTAGGATGCCCCAAAACCTTTTGTCTCTGCCAAAATAAATTATGAGGTTGAAATTCAAAACACAATTTGTTTACCATTATTACAGAATGTGCTTGTAAGGCCAAGATGTTTATTTTTAATACCTTTGGCATTTAACCTTTAACACTCTTATTGCTCTGCAAATATTAAGTCCCATCAAGGTAAAAAAAATAAAAATATTAAAAACTCACCATTTTAATCACATATTGATGAACACACAATTGCTGCAGCTTCGTACGAAAAAAATAGTAGGTGACTCATACTTGGAAAATCATGACTGTACATAATTTCTACATATTCCATAATGAAGCTCATAAAACTTTCCATTTGTATACAGGGTTCAAAATATTTCTGCTTTTTGAAGCTGATGAAAGCTTTCACAAGTTCTTACCAAGTAATGAGACTCAATCCTTTCTCATTAGGAGCTGCAAAGTACTCCATGTTCTCTCTGTTATTTAGTCTCACATGAGCTCATGACATTAACACTGAGTACAGGAGCAAAAAGTCATATTCCAAGTCATATTTACCAAAATGCTCATTATCTAGCCCCAAGAAGAACCCCAGAGACAGACCTCAAACTCATGAGAGTCAACTGGGAAAGGAGGAATAACAGGTCCAGCATGCTTAGTATAGGGCAGGGGGGCATTTTCACCCAAAGAGGGGGGTGATGAGTTAAGAAAGAGAAATTCAATATACACCCTCACCACTCAACACAATTTACATACCCACACTGGTGTATAGATAGCTTCGAATCTGGATGCAGATTTTCCCTGTTCATAGCTTGGAGGTTCCATGTGCTGAAAATACCAAACAACTCCCTTTCTTAAGGGAAACCCAGTGGGAAGGTGTGGATGCATCCATAAAACACCGTTACTGGCATATAGCTGAAGCTTAGATCTTCCTGCTGGGGAATGAATGGAAGGAAGCATGTTGTTCGCAGGGATACCACTCTGAGATTTACAATAGAGTGGCTGCAAACAGCTGACCTGCAGGTGTTCAGCCTCTCAGCAATGACCAGAACACTTTAAAAATTAAGCAGGCCCGGCATAACAATTTGGATTTCCAGCTTCCCTTGAAATATGTAATATGGTCGATGTAACCATGGTAATATGGTAGATACAACTAACCATGGCCTAAGGTCGAGTAATGGTGCCTTTTCAGAGGGGCATATTTACTCTCTAGGGGCCAGCCTCACCCCATCGAAAATTGTATCCTGTAGATATTTGAGTTTGCAACCACGGATAAAGCTGAAATCCCCAGCAAGAGTGTGGGGGAGGTGGCCTCCACCTTCCACAACTGTCTGCTTCCTCCACTTCTCGTCCCTCTCCATCTGCTGCTCCACTGGCCTTCCCTTCGTGCCCCGCGCTGATCAAACTTTAACCATGAGGCTGGCCAACTCACACTGGCCCCTAGATGAGGTCGTGAACTCCACATCTTTCCCTAACCCCTCAGCGCCCATCAAAACTTTTCTGGGGGTGCCTGGCTGCCTCAGACCAAGAGTCTCTTGATCTCGGGATTATAAATTTGAGCCCTGTGTTATCTCAGGATTATAAATTTGAGCCCGGTGTAGCGATTACTTAAAAATAAGATCTTTAAAAAAAAAATTTTTTTTCTATACCTCAACCCAATTTTTTGTTTTATTTTGGTTTTGTATTCTGTCGTTTTGGCCAGGAAACTATTAGCAATTTTGATAAACTAAATCAGTGGGAATGGACTAGGTTACCTTCCCAGAAAACACATTTGAAATGGATTCCAGGCTTTCTAAATACATGCCCTGCCTGCACCCATAGGAACTTACCTGCCTTGTAGTCAGCTCTCTGACAGATGGCTAGGTTCCTAAGTCTATTCCTGTGTATTTTTTATGACTGACATCTGCAATTTACTCACAAGTAATATGTGAGGAAAAGGGGATGTCTCCTGACCACAGCCTGAGGGGATGGCCGATTCAGATCTACTACAATATTTTAGTATATTTAAGTTCAGAGAAGCCCTATGAATAATAGTTTCTGCATCCAAAGTATACAGCAGAGCTTCAGACAGTCCAAGCTGTCATGGCCACAAAGCAGAACTTCCTTTGTAAATGATAAAGCCAGATGCGAAATCTTAGTAGGGTATGATTATTGATTAAAGACAAAGGAGACTGTTGTACCCTCCTAACCAAGGTATACTAAATTATAAAGACATGCAGAGATTTTTTTTTTTTTTCAGTTCTTCAAGTCTCCTACAGAAAAAGGTACAAATTAATAGTGCCTGGTAGTGTTGTTGCTTCTCCAAAGATGGAGAAAAGTGTTCCAAAGGGAACTTTCAGCAAAGAGATAGGAGGTGAACTGTACACTGGATATTGTGCTCATGAATCAGAAAAGGACAATATTCCTTATGAGTCACAACTGAATGAGTCTTGGTAGGGCCTCAGGGATGGGTGGAGAGTCTTCCTGATGTGCTACCAGACTTCCTAAAAGATCACACACACAAACACGCAAACAACAATATAGGTGCGCTCCCTACCGCCCAGGCAAGGGCCCGATGAATTATATTCTCCATGCTAACCCTCAGCCACACCCACTGAAGGCAATGCCCCTTCTCTTCCTGTTCTAAGCAGCTGAAGGATGCAGCTGGGCAGACCCAGACAGATGTGAAACACGAAATGAAGCCTCATTTGGCTCGAAACCATCTTATATAAACAGTAAACATTATAACTGAGGTTTCTGACCATTTAAGATGGGTGATGCTCTGCTCTCAGACAAACTCACATACCTAATGAACAACGTCTCAAGCCAGAGAAGAAATGATTCATTTCATTTTTGCCAGGTTACTCTACATCTAGAAGATTGAGCTATGGCACATCTCCGATTTCAGGACAGCAGCTGTTTCAACTTTTTTCTTTTCTTTTTTTTTTTTTAAGATTTTATTTATTTGACAGAGATAGAGACAGCCAGTGAGAGAGGGAACACAAGCAGGGGGAGTGGGAGAGGAAGAAGCAGCCTCCCAGCAGAGGAGCCTGATGTGGGACTTGATCCCACAACGCCGGGATCACGCCCTGAGCCGAAGGCAGACGCTTAACCGCTGTGCCACCCAGGCGCCCCTGTTTCAACTTTTTTCCTGATGCACTGATAGTCTCCTGGCTGCCCCCAACGGGGTCATCTATGCTGCTGGCAGGGAACCCATCAATAGGTAGGTCACACCCTGTCCTCCCACAGACACACTACACAACTCTGGAAACAATTCTCTCCCTTAGAACGTGCCCCCTCTGCACCCTTTGATGACCATTTTCTTCAAAAGCACTGCAGCCGAACTGAGCACGGAGATTCCGAGGTCTCCAGAAAAGGCATCTCAGACTACTTGGTCGTGTACCCAGCAAGAAAAATGAATTAACTAAGAGAAAGGGAATTTTCTCAAGGTAGCACTCAAGTATTTGAATTCAGTTAAGTTTCTTTAAGCTCTTGACATAAACACATTGATTTTCTTTTTTTTTTTTTTTTAGAAATATTGAACCATGGAAAATAATTATAGCAATTCCGAAGTACTAGGACTATCACATTGCTTAAGTTCAAGTGGCCAATCAGGTAGTGGCCCACTCAGGTGGCTCCTGCACCCAACCACACACTCAGTGTAAGTAAATGGGTCTCTTACAGGGGTTCCAAAAATAATGTAGGTTAGACTGACTTCTTAAAGCCTGAAACTTAAAAAGGAAATTTATTTACAGATAAAGTGTCCTCTTAGGGAAGAGCAGAGGTGACACAATTTTGGATTAGGTAAAAAAAAAAAAAAAAAAAAAAAAGCTGCTGTCAAAGATAACCTTTTAAAGATGGTTTTGTTTTCAAGCATTCTTTTAAATAAACACAGCACTGGGTCTAGAGTTCTGTATGTACATTCGGATGGGCCTCTGCCCCATTTCTCAGGCTGGTCAAGCAGGACAGATTTTTAAATTGGTGCTGTACTAGTTACCGTTTTGACCTAACTCCACATTCACAGTCATTAAAACGAACAAAACAAGCAGAAGAGGATCCGGTCACCCACCCAAGCAGGGCTCTTTGAAAAGAAGCAAGTGTGGAAACTACGAAGCCCTGCAGTAGAACTTTTTTTTTTCTTTCCTTCTCGGATGGACTGTCAATCTCTTCAAAACCGAGTCCTTGCTTTTGTGCTTGGGGAAGCAACGTACACCATACCAAGCCCCGGGGGATGCGGTTCAGGTTAATGGGGGCGGAGTGGCTATTGGGGGCGGGTTGAGGAAAAGTCAGAACCAAGTCATAGAAGAAGTCAACCACTTCCATGTATTCCCAAAGTGCCAAAGGAAAAAGAACAAAACACTCGACTTCCTCCCGTGCGACCGGTTCGCGGTACACCCGAAAAGCGCCAGTCACCTCGCCCTCGGGGAAGGGGTGGGGGGTGGGGGTGTTTACTCGGCCTCTCCGGCGCAAAGACCCAACGGGCGGGCGCCCCGCGAAATCGGGGCAGGCGAGGGTGCCGGCTGCGCCCGGTCACTTTCGCTCTCAGCCGCCCGCCCAGCGCCAGGTGCTCGGCCTACCTGGCGGTGCCGCCGGCCTTTGTGCTGCCCGCTCCGCCCCCGCCGGCGGGCGGCTGCCAGGCGGGACAGCTGCGGGCGGCGCAGGGGGCGGAGGGGCGGGGAGGCAGCCGTGCCCGCCGGCGGGGAGGGGAGCGCGGGGCGCGCTGGGGAGGGGGCGCGGCGAGCCGGCTGCCGCGCCGCGGAGCCGCGATCCCCGCAGCCGCGGGCGCGACGGCAGGGGCACCGGCGCTGCCCCACCGTCCCGGCGGGAAGAGAGGGGTCCCCGCCGAGGGCCGCGCCCCCGAGCGCGGAGCTGCCCACACGCTGGCTTCCGACAGCTGGCAGCCATAGCAACCCGGCCACAAAAAGTTTCGCGGCGCCCAGAGCGACTTGAAAGAAAGTTTTCCTTGGCCCCTCACTCCCTCTCCCCCACCCAGGGTTTACGGCAAGCGGCCGGCAATCAGAGCTCGCGACGTGCCGCCTCCCGCGTCCACCTTCTCCACCCCTGGCCTCGGCTGCGCGCCCAAGGTGGGTGCCCCGCGCCGGCGCTTCCTGCTCCGTCCCAGGGTCAGGCGTCCCGGGACGCCGCGCGGCCAACTCACCATGGTGACTCGCGCAGCGGTCGCGCCTCTGCCGGGTCCGGCTGCCGGGGAGCTGGGGCTGGAACGCAGGCTCCTGGGCGAACTTCAAAAGTTGGTCCGCTTCGCCAAAAACAGGCTCTCGACACCCAAGCACTCACAGGAGCCAATGGGAACCCTGGAGGGACTCCATCCAGGCGGGATCGGCGGCGCTAGGTGAGGGCGAGAAGGAGGCGACTTAGCAGGCGGGGCACATGCTACCGAAGGCAGGGGTGCACTCGGACCAGGCGCTCGCCGCCCGCCTAAGTGAGTCGGATGCTCTCCGCGCGTCTGCCTAGCTGCGCAGCCAGGATCGCTCCTTCTTTCTTCGGCCACTTACACTGTACTCCTCCGGCAGAGCCTCGGCTCGGGCTGGGCAATCTGTCCATAAATGGAGAATTCAGCTCAGGCCTGACCAATCAGGGTTTGTTTTCACAGCGTCACTCCTCGGGGAAACCGTGGTAGCCAACAAGCTTGGAGCTGCTGGAGTTTCCAAAGACCTCTGGATCCTGTAGTCCTCCGCTCTAGCTTCCAAAGAGCGCTGCTGACCTGGCTCGCTCCCGGGTGCAAGACCTCAACTGTGAGGAGAAAAACCCTCCGTGAAAGAGAGGTAAGCCTCTCTCTCGCTCTCTCTTTTTTTTTAAACGCGAAAATTACAGTAGGTGTGGCTTCCAAGCTGAAGGGGTATGATTTTCCCATAACTTTTTTTTAGAAGGAAATATTTTATCAGCATAAAAGATCAGAGTCGTGGCAGCAGCCCAAAGGAAATCCTTTTTCTTTCCAACGTCTGGATTGTGAGGAAAGTCAAAAATATCATTTCCCCTACCCCTCCTTTTACCTGAATTTCCTTGGAAAACAAAGGAAGGCGTCTTTCTTTCTTTCTTCCTTCCTTTCTTTTCTTTCTTTCTTTCTTTCTTTCTTCCTTTCTTTTCTTCTCTCTGTCTCTCTCTTTTGGACTTTTGAGTGGTGGAGAAGTTGCACTGCAGTGAGCAGAGGGACGGGGGAAAGATAAGCGGGGGTGGGGAGCACCATTCAACCTCAGTCAACCCTATCTGTTGAGAACAATTAGTACAACCATAACTGCAAACGCGAGTTATTCCAGAACGTGGAGTTACAAGACAAAAGGTGGGCAGTGAGATTGGAGGTGGGGGAAGAATCCTGACATAAGGTAGAGAGTCTGGTTTTATTGTTTTAAGAGTTCAGAAGGGAACCGTGGTGGGTTACAACAGGACTGTCCTCCCAGGACCTGTGGTGGGTAAGAGTTGAAAACTTCCAGCCTAGAGAAAGTATGAAGCATCGTGATTTATTGTGATTTAGTTTATGAACTTTGGTGGTAGACCTTCACTTATAGGGTCCTAGAGTTGGTATGGATGTGAAAAATCATCTTGCCTGGAATGGGTAAACAGAATGTGGTATATCCATACAACGGAGTACTATTCAGCCTTTAAAAAGGAAGTGCTGACGCAGGCCACAACGTGGACAAACCTTGGAAACATGTCAAGTGAAAGAAGCCGGGCACAGAGACCACATATTAAATGATTCCATTTACATGAGAGTAAAGAATAGGGAAACCGATAGGAGAAAGTAAATCTATGGGGAAAATAAATTAGTGACTGCCAGGGATTGGGAGAAGAGGAGGATTTGAGTAATTACTAGTGGGTATGTGTTTTCTTATTGGGGTGATGAAAATATTCTGGAATTAGATAATGGTGATGGTTGCACAACTTTGTGAATATACTAAAAGCCACTGAATTTTATGTTTTAGAAGGGTATGTAGATTGTATCTCCATTTTAAAAATTGAAAGAAAATCATGTTGACTAAGTTCTTGTAGTAATCATCCACACAGTGAGGCAATAGATATCATTGAATGCCTACTATAGGTCAGCACAGCAACTGTGAGTATAATGGTTTCTTCCCTCACCAAGCTTACAGTTTTAGAAGGAACAAGACAGAAGATAATTTTATTTATTTTTTTAAAGATTGTATTTATTTATTTGCAAGAGAGCGAAAGCAAGAGAGATCACAGAGGGAGAGGGAGCAGCAGACTCCCCGCTGAGCAGAGAGCCCGACACGGGACTCGTTCCCAGGACCCTGAGACCACAACCCAAGTCGAAGGCAGGCACTTAACTGACTGAGCCACCCAGGCACCCCAGAAGATAATTTTAAAACAATAAATAATTATAGGAAAGGTACAAATATAAAGAAAGTGACAGTGGTTTTGTGCAAGGAACTATCATACTGGGAGCTACAGTTTAGGTTAGAGAGTTCATCTGGCAGTCATCTGTAGCACGAACTGAACAGGAAGCAGCGAGACATCCTTTGAGCACTCACTCTGTACTAGGCACTGGGGAGTTACAAACAGACAGGAGCCACCAAATTCCCAGGGGAACGGATTCCACGTTCAGGGGCATGCCAGAATATGGCCAGGTATCTTAGGAACTAATGAACAGAGGTTACCAAAAGGAATATTGGAACCTACCAGTTATATAAGAAGCACTGCTTATGTTGGAAATGACATGTTGCCTAAGCCACCGTCCCATCTACAGTCAACCCTGATTAGTAGTCGGATTGACATAGGCTTCAAGAGAAACAGGAGAAGATTTGATTGTTCTCCCTGGTAAACCAGGGATACAATGAGACACTGGAAAAAAAATCTCTTAATAACCCACCAACAATTTATCAATCTTGGATTGATCTAAAACTATCTTGACACTAAATGTTGTTTGTATTAAGATTTGAGGGGTTTTTTTAATGCTTACTTTTTTTTTTTTAAGTAGGCTCCACACCCAGCATGGAGCCCAACACAGAGCTTTATCTCACGACCGTGAGATCAACACCTGACCTGAGATCGACAGTCCAACACTTAACCGACTGAGCCACCCAGGCACCCCTAAATGCTTACTTTTATTTGCCCTAATAATTGCTTTCCAGTCTCAAGAGGTAATTCCAATAGGTGGGACTCTGATGAAGATATATGCTTGTGTTCATTTTTCATGATTTTGTAATATAATTCTTTTCCAGATTGAAATATATATATATATATATAATATATATATATATAAATTTGTATGGCAGAGTGCCTGGGTGGCTCAGTCGGTTAAGCATCCGAGTCTTGATCTCAGCTCAGGTGTTGATCTCAGGGTCATGAGTTCAAGCCCCACGTTGGGCTCCACGCTGGACATGGAATCAAGTTAAAATTAAAAAATCGTGTGTATAAGCAGTACTTAGATTATAAGATTTAGTGGCACATAAAGGTGAATTTGAAGTCTGGCTTTGTCACTTAACTAGCTGTGAGGTCATAAAATTTCAGCGCTTCAGTTCCCTTATCTATAAAATAGATCGATGTGCATATGAAATGAAATACATGTAAAGATGGGCAACGAATATTGGTTCCTTTCTCCTGCCACCTGCCATGTGTTCTAGGTTAGGGATTCAGCCCCGGTCCCTGGGTAGGATCAGACAGACCGCGGCCGTCTGAATTATATGCCAAGTTGTGGGGGCTTCTGCGTGTGCCCTTTCCTTCAGGAAGAGTTGATAGCTTTCATCAAATTCTCAAAGATGCCGTAAATGCCAGAACATGATTAAGACCCACGGCTCTTGATCAGAGATCCACGCCTTCCTGGATCTATGTCTTTGTGTTTTTCTTGAAGTATAGGGATTAGAACTGAGTCCGATATTGTAAGGGTAGAGCTTGGATTCTCAAAGCAGAACCCATAATTCACGCTTTGAACATAGAATACAGAGTATGAGCGTGTGATAGAGCCTATCATTTCACAAAGACTCCCTTCAAGCCCTGCCCTACTCCTTCCCCATCTTAGGAAGATAAATTGTCAGTTTTATGCCCTGGTTTACATGGAGGAGTCCTGGTTTAGGCCTTTCTCTCAGTGAAATTATTAATGGAACCCCTCTTGCATTCCCAAAATGGCCTGATAATTTGAGTGACAGATTATGGTCACCCTACATTTTTGGCCAAAATTCTCACTTTATAAAACTTTCCTGATTTTTTTGACTTACGCCTATTTTTGGGAGGACTCATGAATATATTACCCAATATTCTTCGTTATTCGAATAAGCCCATAGTAGCAATGAAATGAAAACAACTTTTAAAATTGTAAAACTCATTATAGACACATGATGGAGCTAGTCAGATGAGACTTTACACATACGTGGGCATGATTAAAAATGCAATTTTATCTGAGCTTGAATGAAAAGGAACAAAGGAAAAAATCCAAATGGAGACAAAGCACAATTTCATATGAATCTAGCAGTGAAAAAGAATCACTGCTTATACATTTTGGAAAGCAATCAGTAAGAAGATAAAACAAGGCAATGAGACTAGTTTCCACTAGTAACCGTAAGAGAGTATCAGAACGCATTCACAATAATACAATTTAAATGATTTGTTAATGGGAAAATTAGGCCAGAAATCTTTACCAAAGCACTAGTGAAAGAGATGATTATATGACATCGATGTGAAATGTCCCGGGCAATCACTGTTTCTACCATAACAGGCATTTATTAGGTTCAGTAGGTATCAGCTATGAGCTAAGTGTTTACCGTGTAATATCTTATCTAATCTTCCATTCAACCCTAATAACTTCATTTGCAATTAAGAAACTCAGCTGAGCTTTGCAACATGGGCCAGAGAGACCAGCTCCCGTAACGAAGAGGGACAAGACGAAGGGCTGTTGTGCCACCAACAATGTGACCGGAGAATACACCATCACTGTTCACAAGTGCATCTGTGGAGTGCGTGTCAAGACGTGTGCCCCTTGAGTACTCAGAGAGACCCAGACATTTGCCATGAGGGAAATGGGAACTTCAAATATGTGCCTTGATACCAGATGCAACAAAGCTCTGAGGGCCAAGACAATAAGGAAGGTCTCATCCCGTATGTGTGTGCGTTTGTCCAGAAAATGTAATGAGGCTGAAGATTCACGAAACAAACTCAGGTTACTTGTGTACCTGTTAGCACTACAAAAAAAAAAAAAAATCTACAGACAGTTAATGTGGATGAGAACTAACTGCTAATTCCAAACAAAGTTATAACACTGCAAAAAAGAAAAAAGAAAAGAAAGAAAAGAAGAAAGAAAAAGAAGAAACAAAGAAACTGAGTTTGAAGTAACTTGCCCAAGCTATCACTCAGCTTTTCTGCATCGAATCTAAATAATTGCCTGACTCTGAAGCCCCAACTCTTACCCTGTAAGCAGTAACTCCATGGTAGGAGTTCCTGCTCGGCAGGGAGTCTGCTTCTCCCTCTCCCTCTGCCTGCCGCTCCGCCAGCTCGTGCTCTCTCTCTCTCTGTCAAATAAATGAATAAAACTTAAAAAAAAAAAAGTTTTACTACAATGTAACTATTATTTTACTGAAATAAAGGAATGATTTTTACCAAAATAAAGGAACAAAATATTTAAACATGTTTAAATTAACAGCTTATTAGGAGCACCGGGATGGCTCAGTTGGTTAAGTGTCCGACTCTTGGTTTTGGCTCAGGTCTTGATCTCAAGGTCTTGAGCTCAGGGTTCTGAGTTCAAGCCCCACAGGAAAAAAAATTAACAGCTGCAATGCATTTTTGTTATTATATTTTCTCTGATTTAAGCCAATATTTTCTTTTTTCTCTTTCTTCTAGTTTCAATTTGACTGTTACATTCAGAATATAAACTCTGGCCTTCCTCCAGATTTAAAAATGATTCAATAATGAGTAATAGTAGTTATGATGTTCCATGATCTATCAAGAAGTGAGGTATTTCACAGAAGTGAGCTTTGCAGATAACTGAATCTCCTGGATCAACTTCATGTCCATACCCTGGTTTTCTTTCTTCTTTCTCTTTCCTGTCAATTATACTATCTTATCAGATTTTGTGTATTCTTGTAAGTCATCTTTAGTCTTTGCTCAAACAAGGAAGGCATGTATAAATAAATACATGTATTTTAAAAACTAAAAAAATAACAACTGCATGAACCTTGCCTTTTTAAGGAACCAAAACTTTTTCTAACTTGAAGGAAATTTTTTCTGTAGTAAACTGCATGCTTCATTGCCTTCTGAAAATATGCTGAATGTCGAGCAGCTTGTGCCTGAAGACTCAAGGTCGTCACTATAAATATCGATTATCACACAGGGTTGTACTGAGCGGAGGTCCTTGGGGACGACTGAATAGAAACAGGTTGGCCACTAGGCTTCATGGCCCCACCACTGTACCTGCGCAGTTCTTTCTGGTTTGTTTTGTGCTTCTTTCTTTCTTTTTTTTTTTAAGATTTTATTTATTTATTTGAGGGAGTGAGAGGGTGAGCAGGGGGAGGGGCAGAGGGAGAAGCAGGCTCCCCGCTGAGCAGGGAGCCTGATGTGGGGCTCTATCCCTGGACCTGGGGATCATGACCTGAGCCAAAGGCAGATGCTTAACTGACTGAGCGACCCAGGCACCCCTGTTTTGTGTTTCTTGATTTCGTTTTTAAGTTTATGTCCTCCGATGTTAGAGACTTTTTTCTCCTGCTGTCTGCTGTTCTAATTTAGTCTCTTTAGGAACAAGGAGGTGAAAAAAGCACATGGGTTGCTTCATGAGAAAAATGTTTTAAAGGTATATATGCCCAGGAGCCCAAGGGAAACAGAACCCAAAGGAAGGCGGGCCTGTGCAGCCCTCTGTCCTCTGGCTTCCCGGCTTCTCTGCATGGATGGGTGTCCTTCTCTCTCTTCCAGCTTCTCTTACTTCAAGCAGCTCCCTCATAATTGCTCCTCCTCCCATCATTTCAGCTTGCAGGGTTGTCCTTAGTTTGTCATAGTCCTGACTCAGGCCCCCAAAGGATCTTTCAGCAATGCTGCCCACAGCTCACTGGAAACTTTCCTCTTGGTCTCTTGATTCAAGCTCCAGAGAGAGAAAGGGGAGGGAGAGAAAGAAAGAGAGACTCTGACTCACACAGCCCCAGCTTTCAAACCACGCCACCCAGGTCAGAGGTCCTTGGCAAGCCTCTGCAAGGCGCAGCTTGGATCAGGTATCTGTACAGTGGCATTCCGAGCCGATGTGGTCACAGGGGTGGTGTCCTGAAGCTACTACCCCATTACGTAAAGATGGCGAAGGGGGACAGAGTGTCTGAGGAAGGGACATGATAGGTACTCCAAATTTGGGGCATGCAGCAGTTTGCCTACTGCCTCTGTCTGCTGCCTTAACCTATGCCCGGTTATCTCGGTGAGGCCATGGGGGCAGTTCCATTCTCCTGTTCAACAGAACAAATTGCATGGGTTTTGTAACAGTCAGCATCACTTCCTCATCATCATGAACCTATAAATGTTTTTACATATTTAAGATGTGACATATGTTTTGCCTTTATTATCATGCACCTATAAATGTGTTTATAGATATGGCTATAAATATTTGTGCATTCAGAGAGGGGGGTGTGTGTGTGTGTGAACGCGTATTTAAAATAACATATTTTTTCAAAATATTGTTACAAACATTTGGGGGAATTTACTTTTTTTCTTAATTGACTATTTTTAGAGCAGTCGTAGGGTCACAGTAAAATTGAGGGAAAAATACAGAGACTTTCTATATGCCTCCCGCTCCCGCACATGCATAGCTTCTCCCATTATCAATAGGGGGATTTGCTTTGAATAGAGTGTTTCTTAGGCTTGGTGCTTTGCAGGTTGGCAGCATGGTTTCCAAGCCACTACTGTTTTCACTCACCACAAGAAACATTGACTGACCACTGTCGTAGGCACCGGTGAAGTAGAAGACAAATGCCCTGTCCCCAAAGGATTCACATCTTTCCATGTCCATCGAAATCATATACAACAGAGGCGCCTGGGTGGCTCAGTCGATTAAGCATCCGGCTCTTAGTTTGGCTCAGGTCATGATCTCAGAGTCGTGAGATCGAGTCCCACAGCGGGCTCTGTGCTCAGCATGGAGTCTTCTTGTCCCTCTCCCTCCCCCTCTGCTCCTACCCCCACCTCAAGCGTGTACTCTCGCTCTCTCTCAAATAAATAAATAAATAAATAAATAAATAAATAAATAAATAAAATCTTTAAAAAAAATATATACAACAACACAAGGGCTTCCTACTTTCATATACATGTTCCTGAAAATACACACCAATGTCAGATATATGAAATTCGAAAGCAGATTTGTGTGTTTTAGGGAGAGGGCTCTATTTTCAGAGGGCTAAAATATAGTGAAAAATCCCTAATTATGCCTTGTCTTTTGGATATAGTCTTAGGCTATAAGTCCAGAATTAAGTAAATGTTCTTTTTTTTTTTTTAAGTAAGCTCTACTGTCCAATGTGGGACTTGAACTCACGACCCTGAGATCAAGAGTCACATGCTCTACCAACTGAGCCAGCCAGGTGTCCCAGCAAATGTTCTTTTTTTTTTTTTTTTAAAGATTTTATTTATTTATCTGACAGAGATAGAGACAGCCAGCGAGAGAGGGAACACAAGCAGGGGGAGTGGGAGAGGAAGAAGCAGGCTCATAGCAGAGGAGCCTGATGTGGGGCTCGATCCCATAACGCCAGGATCACACCCTGAGCCGAAGGCAGACGCTTAACCGCTGTGCCACCCAGGCGCCCCCCAGCAAATGTTCTTTAAATTTGGACTGCTCCATCCCAGCTGAGCAGAGTTGACCATCTAAAGTCTAAAAGGAAGGCAGCTTTCCAATCTGGGTCAGTCTATTTATGTCTTGACACATCGTGAATCGTTGTCCTTATCTATAAAGACAGAGATAATGATAGTACCTCCATCATTTATTTCCTACATAGTATTGTGGGAACTCAATAAAATAAGTCCTATAAAGTGATTAGAATAGTGACTACTGCGTAGAGAGTTCTCAGTATGAGTTTCATTACTGAGCCTGAAGACTCACGGCCTTGTGCAAACCTTATGATTCCCTCTGACTCAGTTGTTCTAAGTTCATGAGAACTACACTACCGTTTACTACTGTTTGCGTTTATTTTCCCATATTTCACTAATTTTGATAAAGCAACAAGGCTAAATGCAACTTAGTAGAAACGTAGTTGAATGAATGCTGCTAGGTTGCCAGAGATGGTGACGTAGATGGAATGGAACTGTGAGCTGCGTTGGCCGACAGTACCCTCATGAGATCGACCAAAATGTTCCCTGTCACCTGGCTGTTGGCCGGATGCCATATGGAAAAGATGGCTCAGGTGCATTCATGTAGAATGTCCTTATCTGCGTGAAAGCGAATGTGCAAAGACCAAGGGCACCAGGAGACGGTTCCTCCGCTTACTGTATTACATTCCTGGAAATCTCAAACTAAAGCCAAGCACGCATGCCTTTGATAAGGCCTTGTAGGAAAGGAATTGTGTATTTGACCAAGAGTGTGATTCTAAAAGCAGCTATGACAGTTACAAGCTTCTATGATTGAAGGCAGTACAATTCTACTACAATTGTTTTTCCAAATAGTATAAAATGGTTATAAATGTGCACTTTTATAACGGATCTCTGGATTGAAAAGTATATTAAAGCACCTAAAAATACCACACAGCTGTCATAAATCCTTACAATGTAAATTTTTATTTTATTTATCTTTTTAGAGATGGGGAAAGGGCAGAGGGAGAGGGAGAGATATGGAGCTTGATCTCATGACCCTGAGATCAGGACCTGAGCTGAAATCAAGAGTGGCACGCTCGACCAGCTGAGCCACCCAGACTCCCCTTTACTATGTTAATTTTCCCTAAAATAGCATCCCCAATCCTATAACTATTATTAAATATTTCATTATGAGTTTTTTCTGAATTTCTTTTCACTTTCAAAACTGAAAGTAGGGGAGCACCTAGCTGGCTCAGTTGGAAGAGCATGAGACTCTTCGTCTTGGGGTCATGAGTTCGAGCCCCACATTGGTTACAGATATTACTTAAATAAATAAAAAAAATAAATAAAAAGAATAAAAATTTAAAAAAAACTTGAGAGTGGTGGCAGGGGGCAATGCCTAAGAATAATTTGTAAAGTACTGGAATTAATGTTTTTTCTTGATAAATTTCCCTACAAATTTAAGTGATTTAAAACCATTCCCTGGGCACCTGGCAGAAAAAAAGAAAAATAACAGGTAACAGAATAAAAAGTGATTGAGTGAATAAGTTTAAAAAACCCCAAAAAGTGACTAGACTTCCAATTTTTTTTTGTAGTACATTATCACTGGTTTTAACTTGCAAAAGAAATACGCGCTTGTTATAAAGCTTACGAATTTAGAGTTTGTAAAATGAAAAGTGAACGTCTACCTGCCCACACTCTCTCCTACAAGATTTTAAATGTGAGAAAATTGTGATTCCATTAGTAGAAAATGAGAACCCGAGAGGAGGCTCCAGGTTCAGTGAGCTCCACGGTAGATGTGTTCAGTTGGAGCCAACAGAGGCCCCGGGCAGCCTGGGAGAGACCGGCTGACCCTCAGGACACTGTCCTGGCCAGGTGTCCTGTTGCTTGTGATACCGACCACTCCTTCTGAAACTTTCTCTCCCTCCTTACCTTTCTGTCGGCAAGGCTGTGGGGAGACAGATTTCTTCTATATTTTAGATGGGAATATAAATAGGTAGAAACCCTATGGCCATTCGACAGTATCTAGCAACATTACAGAATTGTGCGATCTCTGACCCAGCCATTCTGCTTTCGGGCATTTATCCAAAGATGTACAACACGGTGCAAATTAACATATGCCTGCAGAGCGTGGCTGGCCTAGCAAAAGACTGAAAACAACCCAAATGTCCATCATTAGTGGAGCTGGCTACATACATTAGAGGACAACACATACTAGATTTTTTTTGTAATTTGAAAGAGCTTTTAAAACAGAATGAGGAGGGGGCGCCTGGGTGGCACAGCGGTTAAGCGTCTGCCTTCGGCTCAGGGCATGATCCCGGCGTTCCGGGATTGAGCCCCACATCAGGCTCCTCTGCTATGAGCCTGCTTCTTCCTCTCCCACTCCCCTGCTTGTGTTCCCTCTCTCGCTGGCTGTCTCTATCTCTGTCAAATAAATAAATAAATAAATCTTTAAAAAAAAATAAAATAAAATAAAAATAAAAAAAATAAAACAGAATGAAGAATTTCTCTCTGAACCGATATGGAAATATATCTCAGCTAAATTTCTGAGATGTATTAGTAAGTTAAAACGAAAAGCGCAAAACACTGGATAGTATGTATATCAAACAATAGTGTGTATTTCAAGAATAGTATGTATATCAAGGTATCTTTTGTGTAAGAACATAGGGATGGCGAAAGGATAGATTTGTAATGATGTTTGCATGAAGAAACTTTAGAAAAGACACAAAAATGCAGTAAGTAGAGGCCTGGGAGCAGGGGTGGGAGCAAGACTGTACACTAGATATGTTTTATAATGCTTGATTTTTCGACCCTTGTAAACATTGTGCTCAGAAACAGTGGCAAACACTGCCAGCAAGCAGAATACATTGTTAGGGCAGAATATTACAAAGGCCACATAGGGGATCATGTCAGCAAAGATTTTGAAAGCATAAGGAGGCCTTCTTGGAGGGGTGCCACATGAGCCGGCTGTTCTTTAAGATCAATCTAGAAAGGTGGAGAGTTAGCATAGAATCTTCTAGGCGTTAGGATCTCTATACGCAAAAGCCCAGGGGTATGAAACCTATCGAGTGATTGGAAACGTTTCTCCCCAGGACACTTTCTCAAAGTCACTGAGAAAAGAATGAGCTGCGAGTGCACCTTTCTCTTTGGGGCTGTCGCAGATTAAGTCTGGTTTTTCAGTCTTTGCTCCGTGTAAAATGTAATCTACGATGCTGCTTATAGACTGTTAATAGCCCATCCTCAGATATGTCAGATCTCCTCCATTGCTCATCTTTGAGAAAAGTCTTCATGGAAATATGAAGTTACTTATGCCATGAAAATTGAATCCTAATCCTTTTTAAGACAGCACTTAACAGAAAAGTCAGATAATTAAACCTGATTTTTAACCTCTTTAACTTTAGTCAGAAATAGGTCTGTTGTGACTAAGGGACTCAAGATTGTGTAGTAATTTCCTTAAATGTTGAAGTCATAAATGTGTGTGCCTTCCTTGTATTTCTTTTCTTTGCATCTCTCCATTTGTATCTTGTTATCCTTTCCACTGAACATGGACCATGAGAAAAGCAGTTGAATATTAGAGTAGGTGATTCCTGATGACAGGATAATGGAAAGTCAACTTTGTTTTGACCAAACCTCGTGAGGTTGCTCAATAATCCTAAAATGACTCATTTTAGTACTTTAAAATCACATTAATCCTGTTGCCTTGAAAACAGCGCTTTAGGGAAGTGGATCTAATTATGTTAAAAATCAATCTCTCTCTCTCTGTCTCTCTTTCTCTCTCTCACACACCATTTATGCAGAGAACAAAAAAAGCCTTGAAGAAAATATAACAAATGTTTACATGGATGGGATTCAGATGGTAGGACCATGGATGGTTTCTCTTTTCCTTTAACTTTTTCTGTATTTCCCAAATTTGATTTAATGAGCATGAATTACTTTTATAGTAAAAACAGAAAAGAAAAACAACCCAAACACATAGTTAAAAGCAGAGAGTCTGGGGGACCAAGGCCAAGCGTGCAGCTCATCCTTCAGCTCGTCTTGCAGGAAGCCCTGAGCACACCTGCTGTGGCTACTCCTTGCTTCGTTCTCGGATATTGGGTCATGTCCCCTGAAGCCTTCACACAGTCAGCTCTGGGGAAGGAGAAATGGATGCCCGCTAGTCCTTCTACCTGTTAACCCAAAGCGCCATGACCCTTGGCCCTCCTGCTGTCACTCCAAGATCATCCTCAGGCCAGACTCAGCACTTGGTCCCATCCCTCAGTCACCCTCTTCCAAAACAAACAAATAAATCCTTAAACAGTCTCCAGTAATCAATAGAGTTCATAGACCTTTCTTTTGGCAAATTAGGCAAGTTCCTCATAATGTATAGCAAAATACCCTAAAAAATACTTGGGTACCCTTCTGCTCTTTCTTCAAAGTCCCTCTTCTACTAGCTGCTTGATCCCCTTTTCTACCCATATTGCCTCCTGGGGCTTCTTGTGACTGAAGTTGTTCCTTTCTTCCTTGGCTGGCACACACCACTCAGTAAAAAGAAAGTTGGGTTGTCAGCTAAATTTGAACCACGTCATCTTTTTCGGGTATGTCTCCAAGGCCCATAATGCCACTGAAATAAGTGTGTGATCCCTGGACGCTAGATAAAGCTTTTATTCTATTTAATGCCCGAAGCAAATAGACATGGAAACTAGTATAGGGTTTGTGCAAAACATATAGCCAAATCTGAATCCTTAACTCAATGCCCTGTAAGACCTAACCACTCTTAGGAGTCAAAATAGGGTGATTTGGAGAATGGCACAGATGCAAGGCTATTCAGCATGTGAGTTTAGCTGGACCATTGAGCCATGTAGGCTGTGAAGGCTTCTCTCCCAGAAGGTAGCCCAGTGGGGCGTGGGGTGTTGTAGGCCCCAAGGCAAGAGTACGAATGGAAGCCCACAACACATATGTCTTAACATCATAAAGTTATAATCAAGCTAGTTAATCATTAAAGAAAATATGGTTTGTCCTCCTACTTGGACAAAAATACCTTCAGGACAACCTGGAAGTTCAGGTTTGAATTTAGAATTCTTGGACTCCTTGAAGTTCCTTGCCAGAACATAGCAGCATGGGAAAAGCTAGTCCATGCTTTGGCCCTCATCCTGTATCCCCTCTCTCTTCCCACTCTTAACTCTAGCCCTTCCTGCATCAGTAAAGATGCCTTGCTTATGCATATGAACTCCCCAGCCCATGTATCCAAGTTCCCCCTCCCACCTCAAAACTCACTCTTCCTTGACTCCTTAGCCTGACGTGCACATACCA
The DNA here is from genome assembly GCF_017311325.1 of Ursus maritimus. Classification (NCBI taxonomy): domain Eukaryota; kingdom Metazoa; phylum Chordata; class Mammalia; order Carnivora; family Ursidae; genus Ursus; species Ursus maritimus. Next base: position 15,190,573 of record NW_024426119.1, on the reverse strand, counting down.
GCATCAGAGTCAACCTTAGAAGGACTGACCTGGGAAATACTCTCTTTGGGCTTAGAGGCAAGCTTGACAATGTTTGGGCAGAAAATTCTGAGGTCCTATGCATTATACAAAAAACAGAAGGGATGCCAAACAATCCGCTCCTAACTCAAGCTCTGTGGGTCCTCCTCTAGATAGCTTGGGGAAATTCAAGGTCAAGGTCATTATTTAGTAACTACCAGTGCTGCTAAGAGGCAGAAGGGTCGATTTCATGACTTCTAAAGGTTATTTATGCCACCTTAGACTCCTCTGCTGAAAAGAGTATTGGGCGAGCTCAGTAAACCGTGGTCTACACCCCAACCCTCAGTGCCCTTTGGCCAGCTTCTGATGTGCCCCTCTGTTCCTCAAAGCTCTCTGCTCTGTTGGGGATGAAGACCAAAGGGGAAGATCTTTAAAGGCAGAGTATATCAGCAGGAATTGTTAGTTTCCCTGAATTGGTCATAGATCGCCTTTCCAGATACCAGGGCTGGAAGGCAGAGGAGGAATATGAGGAGATAGTTAAAGACGATGAAGGACCGAAGAAGGACCACCAGGCATTCTATCTCTGTACCTGTGGTTCAGGTGCAGTCAGTCCTGTTGGGAGGCAGGGAGAAAAACAGTATCACCCCAGAGCCTTCTGACCCTTGTCGGATGGTGTGGGCCCAGCCTTGAGGCAGGCAGCCCTGAAGGCCATGAGTGCAGAACGTCAGGATGGGAAGGGATGTAGGAGGGGCCTAGAAGCTGAGTGTGACGCCCTGGGGCTGCTTGTGCTGCTACGGTCAATTCTATCCCTGACTCAGATGTGGGTTCCCTGTGATCTCCGCCAGTAATGGAGTAAGGCCTGGACATGAAAATTCCAGAGACGGCTTTATATACACACGCCTTGATCCTTAGGTCAAGCCCTCCCTTGCAGAAGAAAATGTTTTAGAGTTGGGTAGTTGGTGAGATGTCAGAGAGTCCATGACACTTGACCTTCCTCTGAAGTCTAGTTCTCTTATCCCCACCAAAACAACCACAACAACAACTACAACAACAACAACAGCAAAACCAAACCACTTAGAAGCAGGTACACTACAGGGCCACCTGGGTGGCTCAGTCAGTTAAGCATCTGCCTTCAGCTCAGGTCATGATCTTGGGGTCCTGGGATCCAGTCCCACATCATGATCCCTGCTCAGTGGGGAGTCTGTTCCTCTCCTGCCCCTCCTCCCCCCACTTGTGCGCTCACGCTTTCTCTCAAATAAATAAATACAATCCTAAAAAAACCCCAAACCAACAGGTAATAACACCTGCACAGTGAGCACCTGCTGTTTGCCAAGCGTCGTGTTAGGTGCTTTCCATGCATCACCTTGTTTAATCCTCACTACACCCTCGAAGGTACCTAATTTTTATCTTCAGTGTAAAACTGAGAAATCTGAAACCTAGAGATGTTTAAAACACTTGTTTCAAAAGACAAAAAAAAACAACCTTGTTTCAGGTCACATACATGGTAAGTGGAGAAGCCAACATTGAGTCATTCAATGATCACAACTGCCTCTTCGTTTATTTATTTATCTATTTATTTATTTTTAAATTTTATTTATTATGTTAGTCACCATACAGTACATCATTATTCTTTTTTTTAAGATTTTATTTATTTATTTGAGAGAGAGAGCACGAGTGGTGGGGGGAGGGGCAGAGGGAGAGGAAGAGAGTCCTCAAGCAGACACCCCGCTGCGTGGGGACCCTGACGCTCGGCTGGATCCCAGGACTCCGGGATCACGACCTGAGCTGAAGGCAGATGCTTAACTGACTGGGCCACCCAGGCGCCCCTTCTTTTTTCTTTTAAGATTTATTTATTTGAGAGAGAGAGAGAGCGTGAGTAGGGGGAGAGGCAGAGGGAGAGGGAGAGAATCCCCAAGCAGACTCCCTGCTGAGTGGGGAGCCCAACACGGGGCTCAGTCCCAGGACCTTGAGCCAAAATAAAAAGTTGGTCGTTCAACCCACTGGGCCAGCCAGGTGCCCCTCAACTGCCTCTCCTGATTGGTATTCTCACTAACTCCATTTTAGAGATGAGGAAACGCATTCACTCGTGGTCTGCTGGTTCCAAGACACCGACTCTACTGGCAGCCGTTGCTGTTTTTGATCTTGCCTCTCCACCCACAGGTCGTGACATTCCCTCCCACTCCTCCTGTTGCGCGCTGCTGAATGCATTTGCAGATCCAGCTGCTTCCTAAAACGTTAACCTTGGAACTGGCTTATCGATTCTTGGAAGATGACACATGGCAAAGCCTTAGCAGGCAGGTGTCTGGTCGACCAGAGCCCTTACCTTAAGTCTGGCACAGTTTGTGTTTTCAGGCCTTGAAAATACACTTCTTACAAGCTTCATGCAAATCACCCTCAAGAGCTGACACATAGCCAGAAAAACAGCCTCAGCAAAAACTTTCTCAATCTTACCACCAGGAAGCACTTGGATTTTGCTGACCACAATCTTAGAGAAACTTCCAGCCAGTCAAATAAGCAAGTCTAGTCTCACACCAATATGGTGAATCTGGTTTCTGTCCAATGGTGCTGATGCCACAAATCCTTTTTTGAGAATGTGCCTGCCCCATTGCCTCAGATGCAAGTTCAGCGTTGGAGAGACAAGTGGAGGAATGAGCACAAAACTTCCACCTTCCCACTTTCTCCTTATCAGCTGATGCAATATAATTTCCCTCAAAGAAAGGCCATAGGGGCGCCTGGGTGGCACAGCGGTTAAAGCGTCTGCCTTCGGCTCAGGGCGTGATCCCGGCGTTACGGGATCGAGCCCCACATCAGGCTCCTCCGCTATGAGCCTGTTTCTTCCTCTCCCACTCCCCCTGCTTGTGTTCCCTCTCTCGCTGGCTGTCTCTATCTCTGTCAAATAAATAAATAAAATCTTTAAAAAAAAAAAAAAAAGGCCATAAAATTCCCAACGTCTCAGGAGCCCATTGTCTTCTGTTACCTTCTTCTCTTAGAGGAACATTTCTCTCACCTCATTCTTGTCTCTCTCTTCAGAAGGTAGTTCTGCTTTGCGGAGGCTGTCTTGTGGATTCACTGCCCAGGTGCCCTCTCCCTCGGCATCCCGAGTCTGCACCTCAGAGGGGAGGGGAGGGGAGCCTGAGTACAACAGTTAAGGCTGCCTGGGATGAAACCCAGCTCTGACACATGCTTCATATCAACTCTGGCACTCAGCCCCCTCTCTGCCTTGACTTGCTCATCTGTAAAATGGGGATGAGAATAGCCTTCTGCCTTCTAGTGCTGAAGATCAAGGGAAATGTATGTCAAGCATACAGCACGTCAGTGGGCACTAGCCGTGATCATCTTGTGGGCCTCAATCCCCTGAGAGCACAGACCCCATTTTTTTTTATCACATTGTATCCCTAGTGGCTACCATAATGCTTAGCACACAGTAAGCACCTCCCTCCCATCCTGAAATGTTTCATCAACATTAAGTGACTGTGTGACATCAGTCCTTGCTGGGATCCTCCTTTAAGTATAACCCTTCCCTGCCTGGAATCTGTGTTTAAAGGAGAGCCCTGCCACAGTGTGGTCACAGTGTGATTCCTGGAGCCAGGCGGGTGGAAGATTGTCAGCTTGAGTGATATGCACACCATCAGTGGCAAGAGGAAGAGAAGCCTTTGTGTAACATAAGGGGGGGGGAGTCATTTTATTTGGGCTCCCACAGCATTGTTATTTTGACTATCATTTATTTACATGAAGTCTCTGATGACTGGCCATGAATAGATATTGCCAAGTCGGATTTTCTGACCTCTGTGGCAGAGGCTAACTTGCGCAAACCCTCGTGGACGTACCCTGGGGAGTGAGGCTACTTTGCGGAATCCTTTGGCAGAAGCTCTGGACAAGGGATTCTTTCTTGTTCCAAGCTGCAACATGTGACTGTGGGTTCAGAGCTGGAAACAGAGAATCAGATGAAATATTACATGGTGAATGAACCAGTCATTTTAGTTATTAAACATTGTTCCTCCAATAAGAGTGATTATTGCAGCTTCTGTTGGTTTAAGACCGTGACATTCCAAAAATCCAGCATAATTGGGACTTTAACCCTGTACGATTTTCAGATTTGTCCAGACGTTTGGACAGTAGTCTAGGATAATGTGTAACTATTTTCCTTTCAGATTTCTGAGGTATTGTCTGGGTTTCGTGCTTCTCTCTGTCTCTTGGCCACTATTACTTTTGCTTGTACTCTGAAGCCTCTATCAATTACAGGGGAGCCAATGAAAGCAGAAACCGTTGGTATAAAGGCAGAAAACACCATCACACAGCGTTTGACCTCTGAAAGGCTCTGAGGGAAGCAAGGTGAATTAATCAGCACAGACTCTGTGCTGGAGTCTGTTAGAGTGTGTCACCGAAACTCACGAATGCTACTGCAATCCCCCCGACAATCTGTCTCTGCAGCTAGCGATGGTGACATGAGTGCTGGCTATCGGGCTTCTCCAGATTGCGTTCAATACTCCAAATGCCAGAGCGTCAGAGTTTTAAAAATTACTTTTGATTCGCCAAATACCACAACGTCAGGGCATGTAGACTAGGAGAATGCCAGTTATAAGACATTTTTCTCTGTGCTTTTTCTTCGCCTTGTTGTTTTCTGTGGGTTTACTGGTGGTCTTATATGACTGAGCCGTGCAAGAGAGAGAAACTGGACTGGAGGAGAAATGGACACAGTCTTCACCCTGGCATCACCTAGAGGCTCGAAACCCTGAGCCTGGAAGGCAGCGTTTGGAGTGGTTCCACAGCAAAGCCTTTGGGTGACGGGCCGGCTTTCCAGTTACACTGGGGTTGGGTGGGTACTTGGTTAGGTTAAGTGGGGGCAACTTTGGAGCCCTCCGCGTAAGAAAAGTATAAACTGTGGCAGGGCAGATTTTGTTTCACTCAGATAAATAGCTACAGTGATAATGCAGGCTGTGTTTTCATAGGCGTAAACCCAAGGGAAGGACACAGATAAATTAGGATTCGATTTGGCTGCGTGAGACCCAAACCCCAGCATACCAGTACCTTGCACAGGATGGAGGTTTATTTCTCTCTTCCGTAAACAGAAGCAGGAGGGGGGCCGTGCAGAATGTATAGCAGCTCCATGAGGTCATTAGGAATCTCCTTCTGGTTCGAGGCTCTACCATCCCCGAGGTTGGCCTGTGTCTTCATGGTCCAAGTTGGTGGCGAGAGAGTCAGTCGTCATACTGAAATGGAGGAAGAAGAAGAAAGGCATGTCCTACCCCCAAAAGAGCATGTCACAGAAGTTGCAAACATTTCCATTTTCATATCACGGCCAGAACTTAGCCAAATGGCCACGCCTATCTCCAAAAGATGCTGGGCAATGTAGTCTTTGTTGCAAGCACCATAAGCTCAGCTAAAAATTAGGGGTTTTGGTACCAAGAAAGAAGGAGAGAATGAGTGTTGGGTGTCTGCTATTAGACGTCTCTTTCACAGACACTGAACCCAGCCATGAACATCAGAAAAAGAAGTGATGTCTGAGCTCAGAATGAAATATTAGGGACCTGTCTGGGTGAACGGGATATAGGAGAGGAGGAAGGAAAGAGTGCTTCAAGGGAGGGGGCAGCCCATGGGAAGCCATTAGGGAGAGGAAGCAAGACATGTTGGAGGAACTGACAGGTGCTCGTTCTGGCTGAATTATAGAGTGGGGGCAGGAGGATTCCCTCCCTAGACGGGGGTCAGGCCAGTTCTCCATGTCCGGTGATGTTCTCAGGGGTCTGGCGCTCTCTCTCCCTTGTCTCTTGTTTTATCTGATTCTCCAAGTTTAAAGTGAGTGGCCATTCCCTCCAGGGCAGGAAGGGGAAGAAGAGGTAGAACAATAAATACCATATCTTTGTTAAGAAGCCCCCAGCTTTTTTCTCAGAATAGGAGAATGGAGTCTTTTGTTTTGTTTTGTTTTTTTCAACCAGAAGGAAAAACAAAGCATCTGCAGTGGGCTTTTTGGAGAGGCTCCAGGGCGGATGGGGGGTGGAGCGAGAGCCTCACCAAGAGGCTCTCTTCTGCCCCACCACACCTGGGAGATACCCTCTGTCCATTGCTATGGCAACCTTTATAGGTGGGAATCTGTGAACTGGGAGACTGGTGGTCACCGGGAGATGCAAAGGGACCTCCAAGTCAACTTGGCCAAGACTGACTCATGCTCTTACCCACAATGCATTCCTCTTCCAGTGTTCCCTGTCTCCGGAATGCACCTCCACCCATCCCAATGCTCAAATGAGAAGGCCGAGGGCTAGCCAAGCATCTCCCTCTCCCCCACCTCATTCTACCCCTCATACCTCTAGTGACTGTACCTCCTGCATAGCTCTCACATCTGCCTCCTCCTTGCCATCCCCACGGCCCCCAAACTACTGCTCTTTTGTCGTAAGGCAGTGGTTGTCAGTCCGGCTGCCTTGCACCCACTCAGACCCGTCCACGGTCTGATCCTGCCACAGCCTCCTCACTTCCAGCCTCAGATGACTGTGATCCCCCTCCCTCAGCACTTCCCACCCCAGAGGAGCTTTCTTCCTGTGTCAATACAGTGCTGAGTTGTTAGGTCCACACTTCTGCTTCTTCAGGCATCATTCTGCCTCCAGTCCAGCCACCCTGGTCAACTTTCAGCTCCGCGAACACTCTGCTCTCGCTTGACCCAGGACTGTCCTGCAGGCTGCAGCGCTCCTCCCTTCTCCCCGTCCGTGCCGGTCATCTTTCTGCTCCCGGCTCTCCCCGCTGTCCTGGGGAGGTTGTTCGGAGACCAAGTTGGCTAGGAGTCCTCCTCGCACACATTTGCCGTGTTTCTTTCCTTTAGTGCACACGCTGCCTCGCAAATTCACGTTCAGTGCAGTTTGGTTGATGTCTCCATGGATGGACCATCCATGGGGTCCACAGGTCCCCCGGAAGCACAAACATACGCTCAGGACAAGGGGAGCGGGACTCATTACTGTGCTCTGTGCTACTGGTCAAATATAATGTGATAGAGTATCTAGTTCCTTTTATTATGAAACCCTAAAATCGGGGAATATTTCCCCTCATTTCCTTTTTCCTTAAGTAGTTTCCTATGTCTCGATTTGTACCCATAATGAAAAATGGAAATTCTTGGAAGGCACTAGTGGGAATTGAATATTTGAAAGACAGAGATGGACTCAAAAACCTAAAGAACTCTGCTTCTTTTAAGAAAGACACATGTCCACCCCTAACCCTAACCAGACAATGAAGGCTTCTGTGCTGGGTCTCATGGGCCAATGGGGCACTATTCTCAGGGGTCCAGACATCAGGGCCCCTTGCTCCTCTGGCTGGGCTCTGGTCTCCAGTTTCGCCTTTAAGGTCTGTGATGTCAAATGTAACGAAGGAATTTTAGTCCGTGTTCCAGCTACACTGGTTTCTTTCTGCTCCTTGAACACACAGATCTCACACCTAGCACAGGGACTTTGCACATTCTCTTCCCTCCACCAGGAATGCCCTCTTCTAGACCACTGCTTCTTTTGAGCCCTCAAGACTTTGTTAAATTGTCACTTCCTGAGAGAGGTCTTCCCTGACCACCCAGTCTAAGCGAGCCTCCCCTCCTCCTGCATACCCTACCCTCATTAGCATTTAGAGATAGATTCATCTCCTTCCTTGCTCATTGTCTGTGTCTCCCACTAGAATGTAAGCTCTCTGAGGGCAAAGATCTTGTCTAGAACAGACCTGGCATATAGCAGGAATTTCATAGGTGTATGTTGGATGAATGAATGAGTAGGTCAGCCTGCCAAGGACAGGGTGGAAATGAGGTTTGTGAGGGTGTGAAGTATGCAATTGTATGCCTCTTTCCTCCCAGGATGACTGCTACTGCATTCTGTCCATCCCTGGTTTCTAAAAACTTCAGAATAAAGTGTCTTCCACACACAAGGAGAGAATAAGCCCTCTCAGTGGGTCTTGGGACCAGTCCCTTCCTCCCACATGACCTCTTTCCAGAGGAAATTCCTGTGATCCCATTTTGCTCCCATAGTCAGACTTGACTTTTCTGGGCTCATCTGCACAGCTCTCAGGAGACAGGAACCTGTGTGCACATCTAGGCCCAGATTATATCTATCTACCTTAGAGCAACTCCTAGGGCAGCCAGCCTGGGATAGTCATTCAGGCACCTGGAGCACCTGCAGCCGTCTGCTCTTTTCATGTGCTTGGTAACAAATTTCCCTCTTTATATTCTCACAAACTTGACCCGTGAGCAGGTGAAAGTCAATGTCCAGAGAACCCTGGAAAGGGAGGGTAGAAGTGTGGAACTGTTGGACACAGGGACATTGGTGAGCCTGAGAGGTGGGAAACAATGCTCCAGTATGTTCATCTTCATTGAAAAATCCAGAATGAACTTTCCTCCCCAAGTCAAGAGTGATCAACGCTCATGTCTCCCTGCACGGCATCCCCACATTCCTAGCTCGAGGGTAAAGTATGATACCTGAAGAAGCAGTGGCTTTGTACCAGTTATCTCACTCAACTGGCATTCTGCTTTAGAGATACGCGTTATCATCTCCCACTTGATAAAGGGAGCGATTGGGGGTGAGGAACGCAAAGTGAATTTCTCCAATTCACGTCGTTTGCTAGGGTCAGAACTATAATGTGGGTACTAACCACTATGTTCAGCACACCAGTTTAAACCAATCACCTACACTACCTTTTTTTCAAAAACAGCCTTATTGAGGCATAATTTACACACTGTAAAATTCACGCACTCGAAGTGTGTAATGCGATGATTTTAGTACAAACTTATCGGGTTGTACAACTCTCACCACAATCCAGTTTTAGAACCTTTCCACTACCCCAGAATGTTTCCTCACACCCATTTGCAATTAATCCCCGCTCCTACCCTCAGTCCTAGGCAACTGCTGATCCATTTTCTGCCTCTACAAATGAAAGCATCGTGTTTTATTGCATTGTCTTTTATTTTATGAAAAGTTGCATTTATTTAGTGGAGACTGTTTAGATCAGTCCTCAACATTCAGTTCCCAGCTATGCTCTGGAAGAACACAAGACTGAAGGTATTATCCGTCCGCTTCTGCAAGAGGCCTGGAGGGAAAGTTGTTGTTTGTTTGTGAGTTCACTATTCCCACACAGACCTGGGTACCGCCAGTCTGGAAGTGAAGAATCAAGGCCAGGGAATCCTACATGTTGATTTTTCTGTTCTTTTACTTCTTAAAACATGTGAAATGGTTCATCTTAATTCATGGGCTTCTAGTCCAAATAGTTGCAGGAAGGGCTCCATTTTTTTTTTAAGATTTTTATTCATTTATTCGGTGGAGAGAGAGACAGCCAGCGAGAGAGGGAACACAGGCAGAGGGAGTGGGAGAGGAAGAAGCAGGCTCCCAGCAGAGGAGCCTGATGTGGGGCTCGATCCCAGAACGCCAGGATCACGCCCTGAGCCGAAGGCAGACGCTTAACCGCTGTGCCACCCAGGCGCCCCTCCATTTTTTTTTTTTAGATTTATTTACTTACTTGAGAGAGAGAGCCCTCCCCCTGCCTGAGAGCGAGCAGGGGGAGGAGCTGAGGGAGAGAGAGAATCCTTAAGCAGACTCCCGCTGAACAGAGCTCGATGCAGGGCTCCATCACAAGACCCTGAGATCATGACCTGAGCCGAAATCAAGAGTCGGGGCTGCTTAACCAACTGAGCCAGTCAGGCACCCCAGAAGGACTTCTATTTTATTTTATTTTATTTTATTTTATTTTATTTTATTTTATTTTATTTTATTTCATTTCATTTCATTTCATTTCATTTCATTTCATTTCATTTCATTTCACTTCATTTATTTAATTTTCATCCCTGTGACTTATTGGAATGTTTCCATTTAAGTAAAATACAGAGAACAAGATAAAGTCCTACAAATCTAGTTGAAAAAACGTCATCCAAAGGGCCAACCTAAAGCCACACCAGCCCCCTCCCAGCCAGAGAGGGAGCTCCTCCCTGAAACCAGAAGTGAGGAAGACCCTAGCAGAAGGCTCAACGCCTTTTCCCTCCGCCCTCAAATACCACCCATTACGGCCATGCAAGGCTTGGAATTCTCCTTTCTGCCCCCGATCTGGGAATGGTGCAGTTGACGCTTCCTGACCGCTGAGACCCCTTTCTAAGTTACCTCCCCGAGGTAAAGAGACAAACGAGGGGGCTGAACCCCTTCCTTCCGCCCGACCATCACTCCTGTTCCTCGGAGGGAAATTCCCATTCCACCGAGAGAGGTAACAAAGCCCTACTTCATGACCATGCCGTCCATTCCAGCCCCCTCACACCTCTTGCTCTTCTTACCAGGACTAAATGACCCACACACAGGGACAGGTAGCAGCAGGCTCAGGAAGAGGCCCCAGGGCGAGGCGAGGCTCTCCTGCAGGTCAGATCGCCCTCAGGGCCTGTCTTACCAAGAGAAGTCTGAAAACAAGCCAGTCTGGGGGCGCCTGGCTGGCTCCGTCCCTAATGCTTAGGACTCTCGATCTTGGGAGGGTGAGTTCGAGCCCCACGTTGCGGGGAGAGTTTACTTGAAAAATTAAGTAAATAATTAATTAATGTAAAAAAAAAAGAACTCGTCAGTTTTAAGTTTTATTCACAAATTCCTCTGGTGCAAGGGCTGGGGGGAGGGAGAGAGACTGACCAGAAGCCTAACAACAACAAGAGCAGCAGCAATGACAATAATCGTAACTCACGTTTATTAAGCACAAGCTATATGCCATGCTCTGTATGCTTTATCCGTTCTTTTCTCATATAATGCTCAGAATAACTCTGCAAGATTAACAGTATTATTAGCCTCATTTTCCAGAAAACTATTTTATTAGCTTATTTATTAGTTTATTATTAGTATAGGTATTATTAGCATAGGAATTATACAGAATTATTTTCGTTATTAAATTATTAGTGCAGACTTTTTTTTTAAAAGATTTTATTTATTTATTTGACAGAGAGAGAGACAGCCAGCGAGAGAGGGAACACAAGCAGGGGGAGTGGGAGAGGAAGAGGCAGGATCCCAGCGGAGGAGCCTGATGTGGGGCTCGATCCCATAATGCCAGGATCACGCCCTGAGCCGAAGGCAGATGCTTAACGACTGAGCCACCCAGGCGCCCCAAGTGCAGACTTTTTATTGTAACTGGATTATTAGCACAGATATTATCCACGTGTAGAAATTATTAGTAAAGAAAATAGTATCGGTACCACTATTACGTGCAGAAATTATTTCTGTACAGAAATTAGTACAAAAGTAGTTTCATACTATTATAGTATAGAAATTATTAGTACAGAAATTAGTATCAGGACAATTATTGTAGTACAGAAATTAATTATTATTATGGTTCCGAAATTACAAGTGTGAACATGATACCTGCAGTATTATTATACTATAGAGATTATTAGTATGGAAAATAGCATCAGTGCTATTACTATTGGTCCCTTTCAGAAACGAGGTTAGGCAGAAAGACGTTAGGCAAACTTTCCTAAGCTGACCAAGTTAGCAGTGGGGCTAGTACAGTCACTCAGCTCTTAACCTTGAGCCAATCCTTACTCTACCCACCTCAGCTTCCCCCCAGGGCAGAGGGGAGGGTGAGGAAGGACCAGGAGAAACAATCTAAGTGACCAGAGAAGAGTGAGCTCCAGGCACATTCTCGGGACTGGAACCAGCAGGGAAAGGGGTAACTAAGTCACCTGGAAAACACATATCCTGTGTTTGGAAGAAAGAACTCATTTTAAAAGTGGCCCCTGGCTGGCTCAGTCGGTAAAGCATGCAACTCTTGATCTCAGGGTTGGGAGTTCAAGCACCACCTTGGGCATAGAGCTTACTTGGGGGGAAAAAAAGAAAGAAAAGCTAGAAATGAGTTGGGACAATATTTAAGCTCAAGCAACAGGTATTTCTTGAGTGTGGATTTTATAGACTTCATTCATGTTTTACATTTATATTTTACAGTACATTCATACAAATATTCATATTCAATTCATACATATTCATTTTGCTTTTGACAGTTATGTGAATTATATTAGCTTTACAGTTACTTTATTCTTGGGTTTTGCTCAATGAATGAGCTCAGATCTCAGTCCCACAGGTCAGGAAGGAGCGTGGACAGAGCGCAGAGCACAGGCTGAGATCTGCTTTGGGCACAGTGGCTGGGACTGCAGACATGCTGGAGGGAAGTTCTTTCCATGTGGGGCTGTGGGGAGCCCAGAGCTGGACGCCAAGACGTGGAAGGAGAAGCAGGACGGACCTCGATCCGCAGCAGAAACAAAGCAGCACGTGTGCTTCTTCCAGCAGAGACCAGTGCGGCTCCCACTAAGGAAAGTGTGCCAACAATTCAGCGGGGAGCACGACTGCGGAAGGAGATTACTCAGAGTATCTATCTCTATGAGAGTTCTGCAGCCGTCCTCAAGCTCAGTAGACTCAACGCAACCGCGCCACTTTGGAAGAGGACTTCAACTGTGCGGTTTTGACCTCAGTCGGTACTTTCTAATTGACAGAGTTCTTCTTTCCCGCTTATCTTTTTTTTTTTTTTTAAGTAAGCTCTAGGACCAACATGGGGCTTGAATGAAGATCCCAAGATCGAGCATCTCATGCCCTACCAACTCAGCAAGCCAAGCACCCTTTCCAGAATATCTTTTAACTCAGGTGAAAGACCCTGCGGGCAAAGCATCCCCCAAGGGGAACCCAAACTACCCCTCAAGCAATAACAACTGCCCTGAGCCAGCAAGACCCTGCAAAGTGGACGCCTAGACAAGGATCGACCTGACCTGTACTGCCCACCTGCACATAGCCACCAACCTCTGTCCCACATTCTCCTTACTTACCTGGAAGTGTTTTCAGAACTTGGCGCTAGTCCGCTGTCTTCCCGGTGCTGGCCTCACTGAAATAAAGTCCTTTCTGGTTTTGCCAGCGCTCATCTCTCTGCCTCTGGATTTTGTCAGCGGCCAGGGGCTGAACCTAGTCCTCTTGGGACCCCCGGAGCTCTTGCGCATGTGTGCCCCAGCTACAATCTCTCCTTCAGTGCAGGGGACAGACACACGTGGAGCTCAAGTTGCTCCCCTCCATCCCTCCTGGAGGGGAGGTCACCTCCTTCCACCAGAGAATACAGTGCTTTGTATCTTTCCTAGGTGCCTGCCTCTGGGTGGAATCTGCTGCAGCCCTCGGTGGAGGCAAATGGAGGAAGAGGGACCATCCCAGTGATAAGAAAGGGGGAGATGGGGAAGAGTGAGGTAGGAATGGTAGAGGGGAGTGGAGAGGGAAAGGACTTCCAGTCCGTCGGCTGGTTGTCTGGAAGTGCACTAGGATCCAGCCGCTGTGCTCCTGCCTGAGTGTGGGGACTGGGCTGGAGAGAGTCAGGGCTCACGAGCAGAAAGGGGACTGCAGTTGGGAAGATGAAGAGATAGGTTGGAAGTTCAGAGCAGATGGTGTAGCACTTACGATGGTGAAGGAGACTCGGAAGTTTTGTTGGAAACAGAAAAGGCTGGCTGCAGCATCATGGATCTGGGAAGCAGTTTAGGGGTATTTGTGAAAGGGAAGCTGTTTCTTCCAGTCTGAATTCAGGTTCCCATCCCTGAGGCTGGTTGCCAGACCAATCAAGAGACAGTTCCAGAGGCACAGTGTTAAACTGTTACCCTTCCCTGAACTTTCTCTGCTGCCATCTGCCCCTCAGTGGCCCCGCGGGTCATCGCTGGGCATCCAAGGGGTGCCCTCATCAGAATCACCTGGGGCCTTTCTGGACTTTCCTCTGTTGACATTAAAGTTAGCCTTGAACCTGTTGAGAAGGTCCTTCCCTGAGCCCTTTGCAAAGAGAAAAATCAATCAAAAATTTAAAAGTAAGAAAAACCAACTAAGCGTGTTTGAACCATATTACCTTGGGTGAGGCCAGACTCAGACCAAGAGAGAGCAATCAGAAAGAGTTACACCCACAGCTCCCTAGGGAGAAACAGCCCGCCTCGAGGGCTCAGGGGAAGCCCCGGGGTCAGTCACGAGGCAGAGGAAGAAAGGGGAACAGTAGGCAGGCACCTTGTCGTGGTTTCCGCAGGAAGGGACAGGTGAGGTAGGGTAGGAAGGTTAGAATGGGTTAATTTGGATAATTCCAGGTGGCCCTGGGGCATAGGGGTTGTCCCCCCTTGTCTGGTACTTGGCCGTGGGGCGATGAGGGAGGCTAGAGAACGGTCTGGAGTGTGAGAATCTGGTAAAACGGAGGTGGTTGGGGTACAGGCGTAATTATCTGCTCAAGAAGGGGAACCGACTGGCCTCTAGCCAGGCGCTCAAAACTGAGTCAAGACGGCATTTTAAAGACCTATATTACACCTTGTGAACATGGAAATGAATACGTCATTTCCTTATTTTAGGGGACATAAATGTGGGAACAGATAAAAGTCTCTCCACTGAAGCCTAAATTGGCAGAGTTCTAAGTCATTGCTAGCTGTCCTTCATTTGCATGCAAGAGTCTGGGATCTTGGGATCGAGTCCCCCATCGGACTCCCTGCTCCAAGGAAAGCCTGCTTCTCCCTCCCCTGCTACCCCTGCTTGTGCTCCCTCTCTCTCTGTCAAATAAGTAAATAAAATGTTAAAAAAAAAAAGTTTAAATAAAAAAAAGCAAGAAAGAAAACTAAATCCCCAAAACAAAACAAACATCTTCTCCCAAACAAATCCTCATCTTCCATAGTAGAAGGTCAATAACATCTAACAATGAAAGTTCAAGCAATATCAGTATAAGCATATGTGACTTTATATACTAAGTACATGGGGCGCCTGGGTGGCTCAGTCGGTTAAGCGGCTGCCTTCAGCTCAGGTCATGATCCCAGGGTCCTGCGATTGAGCCCTGATTCGGGCTCCTTGCTCAGTGGGGAGTGTGCTTCTCCCTCTCCTTCTGCCTGCAGCTCCCCCTCCTTGTGTGCGCGCTCTCTCTGTGTCAAATAAATAAATAAAATCTTATAAAAAATAAAATAAGTACATGTATTCATTTGATGCAAATAAGAAATAAAAGAACATCCAGAGTTATGAGAAAAAATCTTGAGAGCATTTTAAAAATACATGTACCTTTTATTTTAAAAGTCCTCAGGTTATTTATTTAAGAGTCTTATTACTGCCTTTCTTCCTAGGACATAATTTCTATATTTCTATTTAGGGCACATTCAAAATGTGTGGTTAGCAAACCATAATTCTTCCATTTGAGAAGGTATTATGAAACCTTTTTAAGGGGATGTAAGATACTAATTTAAAAAGAAATTTTATTAAAAAAAACCCACATAAACCCATTGACTGCAGAGTAAAATGTTTCTAATATATTTAAATAACTCTCTGACCCCCCCCCCCCAAAATCAGTATATGGCTTTTCCTGTCAGCTTCAACTCATTAAAAATAAAATAGTCAAGGGTCGCCTGGGTGGCTCAGTTGGTTGGGCATCTGGCTTCTGCTCAGGTCATGATCCCAGGGTTTCTGGATCGAGCCCAGGGTAGGGCTCCCTGCTCAGCGAGGAGTCTGCTTCTCCCTCTCCCTCTGCCTCTCCCCTGGCCTCATTCTCTCTTTCTCTCTCTGTCAAATAAATAGATAAAATCTTTAAAAAAAAATAGTCAAGGTAAAGCCTATTTTATTAATGCAAAAATATTCTCCAGATACATAGACTATTCATTTAAGGTATGGTGTGTGTGTGTGTGTGTGTGTGTGTGTGCATGTGTGAACTATAATTATGTGTTAGAGCCAGGGAAAAGAAAAGAAAAAAATTCATTTTAGTTAGCTTTTTATAAGCATTACAAACAACAAAAAGCCAGGGGATCTTTTTTTTTTTCATAACTCAGGTAATAGAAATAATTTGCCTGCCGAACATAAGTTACGTGAATTATCATGTAACAGAAGGACTCTCGGGTTCAAAATCAAAAGATTTGGGTTTAAATTTTGGCTTCCTCTCTTCTTTTACTAACTGAATGATTTGGGGAAATCTATTTAATATTTCTGAGCCGCAATTTCCTCATCTGTTGAACTGTAGACTGTGTTAGGCATTTTTTAGGCCAAAGGGATACATTAGTCACTGTGTAGTCTATGCCTTCATGGAGATTATATTTTAAGTGGGAAAGATAATACACACACAAGCCAAGTTATTTTATTTTTTATTTTTTTAAAAGATTATTTAAGAGAGAGCAAATGCAGTCAAGCATGAGGAGGGGCAGAGGGAGAGAATCTCCAGCAGATTCTCTGTTGAACACAGAGCTCCATCAGGGGCTGAGCTCACAACCCTGAGATCATGACCTGAGACGAATTCAGGAGTCGGTCGCTTCACCGACTGAGCCACCCAGGCATCTCATGAGCAAAGCAATTTTAGATAGAGATGAGGGTCGTGGAGAAAAGAAGAAAAGCCATAGGATAGCGAGCGGCATGGAGCATGGCTAGTTTAGAAAGGGTGGTTGGCATGGACTTCTCTAAGAAGATGGCATTTGACACCCAGGTGATCGAAAGTCAGTTATGTGAAGATTTAGGAGGACGGAATTGCAGGCAGAAGGAATACCCAGTAAAGAAGGGTCTTGGCATATATGGGGAGCAGGAAGAGGGCTGGTGTGGTCAGAGCTTAAAGAGGAAAGGAGCAGAGTAGCGGATGAATTCAGAAGGCAGGGTGTGTAGGAGCTTGAAAGCCACTGTAAGGAGCTTTGGTTTTATTTGAGGTGAAAACCAAGGGACAGTGTTAAGCAGAGGAGTAGCCTGATCTAATTTGCCCTCCTGGCTGTTTTGAGAATGAATTACAGGAGGGCACAAGAGAGAGCAGAGAAACTGGTTTCAAGGCTATTGTAGCAGCAAGGTATGATGATGGCTTGGATTACAATGGCTGCAGGGGAGATGGAGACCAATGGTGGGGGGCTGATGTTGGATCTAATGTAAAGGCAGAGTTAAGCCAACCTGTCATGAATTAGTTAGACATGGGGGAAAGAGAAATTAAGGTTGTTGTTGTTGTTGTTGTTTTTAACCTGAGCCACTGGGTCAATTATGATGCCATTTATGAAATGAAGTACTCTGTGGGAGGAGCTGGTTTAGGGGCAGAAATCAGGAGCGCAAGTTCACACGTATTAAGTATGGGGTTGCCTAGTAAATTTCTAAGAAGAAATATCAAGGTGGTAGCTGGAGGTATGAGTCTGAAGTTTGTGGGAGAGTTTGATATCATTTGATTAGCGTTAGCATATAAAAAGTTCTTAAAGCCACGGAATGGACGGGATCATCTAGGGAAGACATGTGGGGACGTGTGTGGGTCCTGGAACCAAGCCCTGGAGCAGAGCAGGAGGAGCTAGGGGCCCAGACTCAAGAACCAAGAACCAGGAAAGAAGATTGAGGAGAAGGAGCCGGTATAGTTGGAAGAGGACCAAGAAAGTCTGGTGACACCAAAGGCAAAAGAAGTGTCTCAAGGAGGTTGTTGACCCAGCGCTCAGCTGGCTCAAAGTCTGCTGAAAGTTTCAGAAGTTAAAGCCCAAATGGTGAGTGACGGATTTGGCGGCATGGAAGCCACTGGTGACCTTCACGAGGGCTGTTTTGGTGAAGTGGTGGGGACAGACGCTCTATCGGAGCAAGCTGAGGAAAAGATGGGAGATGAATACAAGAGGCAGTGATAGTAGACAGTGCTTTCTGGGAGTTGTGCAGCAAAGGGGAGCAGAAAAATGGTAGTAAAAAAAAAAAAAGGAGCCAGAAGTCATGAGATGGGGTCACCGGGGGTTTTTAGTCTTGTTTTTGTTTTTTGTTTTTTTAAAATAAGACATCGAAGCAGATTTCCTTCCTGATTATAGTGATTCAGTAAAGGGAGAGTCACCAGTGATGCAAGAGAAAGGAGGTAATCGTTATAAATCATGATTTCAAAATCCTAATAGGTGAATAATACAAGTCTCTGAAATTATATGAAAAAATTTCCAGCAAAAACTTAATTTGGGGGCACCTGGGTGGCTCAGATTTTTAAGCATCTGCCTTTGGCTCAGGTCATGACCCCAGGGTCCTGGGATTGAGTCTCACATCGGGGCTCCCAGCTCAGCGGGGAGTCTGCTTCTCCCTCTCCCCCTGCCTCTGCCTCTCCTACTTGTGCTCTGTGTGTGTCTCTCTCTCTCAAATGAATAAATAAAATCTTAAAACAAAACAAAACAACTCCTTAATTTTGAACAGTTTTGTGACGATTTCTGCTGTGTGGTTATCTTCTTCTCATTACTTGTTTCAAAGTATTTAATCTTGAGACTGCATGTATCCAATTTTATGCTTGCTGAGAGTTTAACTTTCTCCATAATTCACACTTGTCACAAATAATAAGTCTGTGTCCACATGAGGTATTATTTTGTTGTGACTAAGAGATCAAGTCCTAGAGTCAGACTGGCTCTGGATTAAGCCTCAGCTCTGCCACTTGATACCTGTGTGGCCTTGGGCATGTCTAAAGTCTCTGAGCTTCAGGACTCTTCTCTATCAAAGCTAATAATAGCTTTGTCATTAAGTTGTGAGTCTTAAAGAGAAAATATGAGTGAGGTGTGTGGCACCTAGTAGGCAATCCATAAATAATAGCTGGTATTATCATTACCGAGTAATGGCAAATCAGAAAACAAAGTGAAAATATAGTCATATAGTTAAAACATTTACAGTTGTAAGAGTCAGTCAATTGCCTAGTGAATTCAAGACGTGACAGAGATGACTTGAATTAGCCACATAATCTTTGCTTTCACACAGTTTTCAAAAGGTATGCGTTAAATATTTTATGAAACCAGGTGGTGTTTGCACAACAGTGTGAATGTCTTAAATGCCACTACGTTGGACACTTTTCAATAGTTAATTTTATTGTATTTGAATTTTAGGTAAAAAAAAAAGTGTACATTCAACACATACTATGTGCCTCTACCTTAATTTATGAAGATATGGCCACGATTAGCTTCTTTTCCTTTCCTGGTCCGAACATGAAGTTAAAGCAGAGATAGGTAGGTAGATAGAGAGAGGGATAGACAGACAGATAGGGCTTGCTGGTTTAGACAATCTTTCCCCAGAGAAAGAGCTTAAAGACGTCAATACTTTTTCCCAGGCAGGACCAAAAGCTCCTGGTACAGGCCAACAATCAATCTAAGATACAGCCAAGCGTCCAAGACCAAGAGGGCACATTTACGAGCAAGGATTTAGATCGATGTTTTCCACAAAAGCGCAGCAATTCAGGAAGTCAAGGAAAGGAAACGGGCAAAGTCAGATGCAGTCCCAGGTAGAGCTCCCAGCCAGGAGCGGTTTCCTACTAGGCCCCTAAGAAGCAGCTACCCATTTTCCTTCAGAAATCCAGGTGTCCCCCAGTTTGTCTTGTTTTAAAGCTGGGCCGTCTAGGACTTAAGGACCTCTCTAACCTCCAGTGACAGGGACCACATCTGCTCCTACACAAGAATCTCTGGCCAAGCTCTCAGGGACCGGCCACACGCTTATCCCCAGTTCTCCCTCGAACATTGCTCCCGGAAGTATGGTCTGTGGACCAGGACCCCGGCACCACTTCTGTGTTAAAATGCGGACACAGAGATCCCACACCAGATCTATGAAACAGAATCTGCATTTTAACAAGATCCTTAGTTGATTGGTATGCATATTAAAGAAAAAGAAGCATTCACCTGGAGAACATGACCGCATCAGAACTTGGCAAAGAGCCTTCCTTGTATTCTTCACCGGATTGGCGAGAGTGGCTCAGGAGATAGAAACCCTCGTCACTGGAATCATTGGAAAAAATCTGGAATTTTGTGTTCTAAAAGCATTCCAGGAATGCCTTGCCATTTGGGATTTATAAGGAATATCTATTTGGTTATATAATAAATCATATAAACAACCAGGAAGAAATGTGATGAAGAGGAAGAAACAAAAGGGAAAATTCTCTCTAGGCTGGTACTCCGAATGCAACATGTGCAACAGATACTCAGTACGAAACATGTTTATTTTTCCATTAAACTCAGCTGTCCTAATTCAAGAGAGCCTCCAAAAATATCAGTTGCTATTTAGCTTCCTTCAGTTAAGAGTTGTTTAATTTTTTTTAGACAATATGAAGTTAATTCTCATGACTGCAGGAAGAGAGCAGAGTGCCATAAAGCCACCGAAGGATGTCCCCACCTACACATGTCACAGTGGTATGACTAGTGGACACTGCGACTCTGTGACTAAAGGCAAGTCCAGGTCCTATAAGCTTACAGGGCTGTGATGGGGATTGCCAGAATCAGCCTCAGAAGCTGCAGAGAAGCAGTGTGCTTGTATTTGCTTTTTGCATTTCAATTTCTCAGCAGGAACATTTTTGTCCTGCTTCTTAGATGGCAGTCCCTAAGGAGTGAGTCTCCAATTTTATCCTGCAATGGATTTTCTAGGCCATCATTTTAGGTAAACTGTGAATCAATCAGGCATACACCAGGCACTTGCTCCAAGTCGAGCTCTGCCCTGGGGGAGTGTGAAGAGAAAAGGGGTCTGGGTAGTGAGACCCAAAATATATTGAAGTCGCATGATCCCGGGCCTCGAGAGGTTTCTTGTCTTACGAGGCAGTTTGTAAAAAACAAACAAACGGGAAGTCATTGGGAAGAAACGAAAGACACAGTAATAAACTGGGAAGTTATACTGTTGAAACTTCGAGTGCTGTAGGTCAGAAGGGAGTGAGTTCTTTTCCTCTGAAAAGAGGAGAGGAGAGCTTACAATGTGCCCTGCTGAATGTGTGGTATTTCAACACCTGGAAAAGGGATTAGGGGCAGTTCCTAGAAAGAAAAAAGGGAGAGCAAAGGCACCAAGGTGAGAGTTACCTAATATCTCTTCGTCTTACTGTCCACTTCTCCAAAAGGGAAGAAGAAGAATAGTACTTGTTCTGGTTGACTGATAGGTTTTTAAGAGAATGAAATATGATGGTGTTTGTAAATGTCTGATCATCTGAGGAGCTGATCAAACTGATGAAAGGATTTCAGGAATGAAACCTCCCAGCACTGATTTAAAATCAGGGCACCAGCTTCTGATTTTGCAACTGAAGATAAAACCATGGGGCGCCTGGGTAGCTAGTTGGTTAAGGTGCCAGCTCTTGGTTTGGGCTCAGGTCATGATCTCAGAGTCCTGGGATCCAACCCGCCTCGGGGAGGGGTTCGTCCATGTTCAGTGGGAGTCTGCTTGGTATTCTCTCTCTCCCTCTTATCCCTCCCCGGACTCACGAGCACTTCCTCCCTCTCTCTCTCTCTCTCTCTCTCTTTCATAAATAAATAAATAAATCCAAAAACAAAATAAAACAAACAGCTGAAAGATTTGTATCAGTCTTCTGCATAAGATTTTCCCTGCAGTCTATTCCAAAACCGAATTTCAGATCGAAAGGACAATGATGATGGTGGCGATCTGTGGCCACCATCCCCTGTATGCCAGTGTTCGGATACACATGGCCTTGTTCTGTTCTTAGCACACACGGCCTTGTTGGTTCCTCACAGCAGTCCTGTGCGAAGGAAGCATCACCCCCACTGCGCAGGAGCCCGGCTTCTCAGCTAGTAAGTGATGGAGCTTCTATTTAAACTCATGCCTGACTGGTTTCTTTTCTTTTTTTTTTTTTTTAAGGGACTTTATTTTATTTTATTTTTTTTAAGATTTTTTATTTGACACAGAGAGAGAGACAGCCAGTGAGAGAGGGAACACAGCAGGGGGAGTGTGAGAGGAAGAAGCAGGCTCCCAGCAGAGAAGCCTGATGTGGGGCTCGATCCCAGAACGCCAGGATCACGCCCTGAGCTGAAGGCAGACGCTTAACGACTGAGCCACTCAGGCACCCCTATGCCTGACTGGTTTCAAAGACCAACCTCTTACTCCTATGTTACGAGGTTTGAAAAAGGAATCAGAGCAAGAAAAGGTATCCAATAAGAATTTTCCTGCCATGCCTAGTGTTCACATGAACAACATTTGGCGGAAGAAATAGCTGAATAAGTGAACAGAAGTGAACATTGTACCAGCCTTGACAAGCACTTTTGCAACTTTGGTTGAAATAATTCCAACATCGCCTAAACCCTTCTAAGCTTTCTTAACTCACCATTAGAGAGAAGAGATTCAAAAAAGACCATAAAACCAACCTGCTTCCCCCTGAAAGTTTGAGAGTACTGTTTTCTGAAAGGGGAAAGGTAGGGTCACAGCTAATGGATTTGATGGGTTGTAAAAATCGGTTCAGATAAATTACATCCAAGGCATCTATTCTCTACATACAGTAGATTTCCTGCTGCCACTGTTCAGTGCTCACCTCCGCAGCTAGTCCATCAGCTGTGACGTTCACTTGGTTCCCTGGATGAGAACAAAAGTGTCCCCTTGCTTGATGCATTCCTGGTAAAATAGAATGAGCATTTTGTTCTTCTTTTTTTTTTACATTGCTATATTAATCATAGAGTAAGTTTAACACTTAGAGCTTGAGAAGACAACATGAAGAAAATCGAGTTAATATAAAAGGGGAGATGACAGGTTGGGGTGGTATTCAAGCCACTGACTCAGCATCCCCAGACTCTGGGAAGGAGCAAATCGGGATGCTGGGGAGCGCAGCCTGGTTATTCAGCACCCATCCATCTGGACCTTCAGCGAGCTGAACTCATTTTCTATCTATAGAGTCTCTCGTTTTGATTTTCCTTTAAGTTATTTCCCAGGATTCTTTCCGGGTAACGATGGAAGCTCCCCGGCTTTGTCACACACTCCCTCCCTGCCCCCCCCATCAATCTCTGGAGTGATTATGAGCACATCGCCTGGGAAAACACTTGTGCAGAAGTCTAGGACAGTGGTTTCCAAACTCTTTAGCTGCTGACCTGCAAAAAAATGTGGAAAAACTATACACCCCCATGTACATTTTAAAGTTGTTATCTGAAATTTTTCACCAGGCATGCAAATAGTTGCAAGAGATATGATTTCTGGCACAATAATATTGTAAAATTCAACTGTTCCAACACACTTTGGAATGATTCCAATATCTTCTAAGCGCTACAGCTATTTGAAATGTACCCCGTAGGGCCATCGTGAAGACTCAAGGACTTCACAGACGCACAGTGTCCTGGACAGGATACGTACCCTGCATTTGTTGTGTGTATGGGTGTATGGGGGGGCAGGGGTGGCAAGATGCCGGCTGTAGGTCTTAGAAGGGATTGTAGCAGGTGACGTGAGGGCCCCACACCACGTCCCGTCGCCTCAGGTTCGAGTCTGCTCACAGCTGTGGGGCACGGATTCTGCCATGCTGAAGACTTTCCACCTCAGATGACGTGTCTCTCTGCTTCCCAGCCAGAGGGCTTTCTCTGGCGCAGAGGAATTTGCTAAACCCTGTCGCTTAGGCACCACCTGGAACTGAAGCAGTTGACTCACTCAGGGATAACCCCCAACCTCAGGGGGACAGGAAGCAGTGGGAGGACGAGCCCCAGTCCCCTATCCTCTGGTCAGACAACCGTGGAGCTTGTACTTATTTTCCAAACCATCCCCAGTAGAACCGAGCCCCTGTGGCCTGCTTATGAAAGCACGCATTAGTGCTGTTTTTCTTTTCTTCCTGTCTTTTTCAAAGTAAATAAATGGATTTTTTTTTTTTTAATGTCTCAGAAAAGCAGCCCCAGGGTATGGCTGGGCGTTGTTCCTTGCTCTGTGCTCCAGAGCCTGGTCTGTGGTCCTCAGATTTATAAGCTACTGAATATCCCTTAGTAAATGCATTTCTGCTTAACAACAAATCTTTGGAGGGGGCCGCCTGGGTGGTTCAGTCAGTTAAGCGTCCAGCTCTTGATTTCGGCTCAGGTCATGATCTCAGGGTCATGGGATTGAGCCTCGTGTTGGGCCCTGTGCTCAGCGGGGAGTCTGCTTGAGATTCTCTCTCCTTCTCCCTCAACCCCTCCCCCCACTTGCATCAAGCACTCCCCCCCAGCAAATAAATTAATTGAAAAAAAGCCCAAGTCTTTGGTATTGAATGTGCTTAGTACAAGAGATAGGTTCCGATGGGAACAAGCTGCCACTCAAAGACAGCTAAACACTTCTCAGTCTCTCTACTATCACTATTTGTTTTAAGATTTTTTAATTTATTTACTTGAGAAAGAGAGAGCATGAGCAGGGGGGAGGAGCAGAGGGAGAGGGAGAAGCAGACTCCCTGAGCTGGGAGCTCCACGTGGGGCTCGATCCCAGGACCTTGAGATCATGACGTGAGCCAAAGGCAGACACTTAACCGACTGAGCCACCCAGGCACCCGTACTATTAATACTGCTGCTATGAAACAATTACCATGAATTTGGTGGCTTATAATGGCACAAATTTATTATCTTACAGTTCTGTGGTTCAGAGGTCCAATATTGGTCTCACAGAGCTAAAAAGAAGGTGTTGGCAGGAGAAGGCGTTGCATTGCTTTTTAGAGGCCCCAGAAAAGGCTCCTTTTCCTGTTCTTCTCCAGCTTTTAGAGGCTGCCTGTAGTCTGGGCCACATGGCCCCTTCCTCCATCTTCAAAGTGAGCAACAGTGGGTCAAGTCCTATTCAGATGGCATCTCTCTGACCCTCTTGGCCTTCCTCTGCCACCTCCAAGGACTCCTGTGATTAGATGGGTCCCTTCTCATGATCACCTGTTTGGCAAACTTCATTGCATCTGCACCTGTAACCCCCCTTTGCCATGTGAGTAACATAGTCACAAGGTCCAGGGTCAGGATATGGACATCTTTGGAAAGCCATTATTCTATCTGTCAGAGTCTTAGAAGTGTTGACCCCCATCTCTCCCTTCTTTCCGTAATAGAAACACACCTGGAAAGAAGTTGTTTGCTGGCCATTTCTTGATGAATGGAGATAACAGTTTACCAATGGCTTAAATAGAACTCTTTTTTTTTTTTAAGATTTTATTTATTTATTTGACACTCTCTCTCTCTCTCTCTCTCACACACACAGACACACACACACACACACACACACAGACACACACAGAGCACGCACAAACAAGGGGAACAGCAGAAGGAGAGGGAGAAGCAGACTCCCCACTGAGGAGGGAGCTTGATGCGGGGCTGGATCCCAGGACCCTGGGATCATGACCTGAGCCAAAGGCAACAATTAACCGACTGAGCCACCCAGGCACCCGGGTATTTAGTTTTCCTAAATGCCTCAAACTGTCTTCTGTCATATACACTCTTTCTCCTCCAAACTTCTCAATGTAGTGACATAACAATTTTTGAGTAAACTAATAGTCAATGTTTACATTATGTCCAGTGTTGTCAGCTGAGCCAAGTATGATCATACAACTTTTTGGTTTTTATCCCTGGCATTAATAATTGCCTCTTCGGCCATTGGTTTCATTCTTTTTGTACCACTCACTAGTTCATCTGCAAACGTTCTGACAGAACAAGAATTCCTCTCACTGTGGTCAAACATTAAGTAATCTGTTTCTCCCTCTCTCTCTTTCTCTCATTTTCTTGGGCGTTATCCTCCCCGTGGTGCTCCACTTTTGGCTTCAGTCCACACTGGTTGCTCTTTATAAGACCTCTTGGACATCAGTCCTGTGATTCCTTTTGTCATATTCCCAAGAATTCTTTTTGTTATTGTCTTGGAGTGGATGTTTCTTTCTTTTTGGTTTACTTTCTAAAACAGTTTACATTTCTCGGTAGAGTCCTGAGGAAGGGTGTATATGGGGTACACTTCTGGGAATTAGCATGTATGAAAATGTCTTTATTTTACCCTCAGATGTGATGGACAGTGTACCTGAGTGTAGAATTCCACAATGGAAATACGTTTCTCTCCGAATTTTAAAGGTCCTGATGCTTATTTCACTGCTACTGTTGAGGAGTGTAATGTCGTTCTGACTTCTGGTTCTTTGTAATATTCTCAGAGTCTTGAAGATTTTAGGATCCTCTCTACATCTTTAGTGTTAATGAAATTTCTTTTTTCTTTTCTTTTTTTTTCTTTTCTTTTCTCTTTTTTTTTTTTTTTTTTTTGAGAGGGAAAGAGAGAGAGAGAAGGGGCAGTGGGAGAGGGAGAGAATCTTAAACAGGCTGCATGCCCAGCGTGGAGCCCAACATGGGGCTCAATCTCACAATCCTGACATCATGACCTGAGCAGAAACCAAGAGTTGGACGCTTAATCGACTGAGCCACCCAGCTGCCTCAGGTGTGATGAAATTTCAAAGTGAGTTGCTTTGGTATGGTCTTTTTTTATTCACTCAGCCAGCTAATTGGTGGTTCTATTCAGTCTAGATACTCATGTCTTTCAGTTATAAGAATTTTTTTTTTATAATTTCTACAACTTTTGGGGGCTTACTATGGCAGTCTTGCTGGTTGTCCCATTCTTTAATATTGCCCATAAAAAATGTCTGTGTTGAGGATTTTTAAAGACTCGAAAATTTTCTCTTTTTAAACTGAATAAAAGAAAAGCTGATATCTCTTGTGGAGGTTTTCCTGCAGATATTATTATTTTCTCCCCCAGGAAAAAGGTAGACTCTTCCTTGGAAAAAGCAATGTCAAACTGATCATGGTAAGGTCAGATACTGGGTATGCTTGGGTTTTAAACTCAATGAATTAGCGATAATTTTCTTTTTGTCATTGAAACCTGTCCAAAAAGATCTGCTGACGGTGAAGTACTGGAATTACAAAATTCTGTCTCCATGTGTAAAATAAAATAATTGGACTAATTTTAATTAGTCATTCTAGTGACTGGATTTGAGAGAAAATAAGCCTGGAAATGCTAAGCCCTAACTTCTGCTGTAAGAGATGTGGGCAGAGATACTGGTCAGGAACAGGACCACATCCACTCCTGATGCCAAGAAGAGGGTAGCAGTAGAGGAAAAGAATCATAGAGGGCAAAACCCGGGTCAGGTGGTGGGACCGGGGAGGTGAAAGTCTTTCTTGTTCTGATGATGTTTCTTTGAAATCTCACTTTATATAGTTCATGGGAATAAATCAAGCAACTGAGGGGAGGGACTGGATAATTGTGTGTATTGGTAGAGTGGTGGTAGCCGTTGATTCCATAGTCATTGCTAGCTACGTTCATCCTCAGAGATGTCCATTGTGAGGAGAATGACTTCAACTGGCAGGGGGAGGAAGGAGGATGGACCAGTGACACCATTTCCACCTTTCCCATGGCACTAAATACATAGGGCTCTTTCCGTTTTTAAGGGCCTGGGTGGATACTTATTTTGGTTGAATCATTTAGGTGGGGCAGGAAGAAGTCAGATAAATAAGGCAGAAGACATACTGAGACAATCTCACTCATTGTTCTTAGAGAAGAGAGACTTTGGAATTCAAGTTAGGTGCAGCCAAAAATGATCTAGGATACTAGGACCCGTACATACATTTGACTAGGACCTTGATAACTATATGCAAAGGAAAGGGATGGTTTGGGGCGGGGCGGCTGACACCAGAAGGATAATTAGAATTGTTGCAAGACAAGCCACACATGAGTAATTGTGTGAAGAACGAGTCAACCAGATTAATTACCAAATTCTGTCTCCATATATTATATAAAATAGTTGAGCCAATATTAATTAGATCACCACTCTTCTGATTGGGTCTTAGAAGAAAATACTAAAAATAAAATTTAAATGACATTAGATATAACAAATAATATTAAAATAGTAACTAAAATGTTTTTTGGAGTTTTTTACATGAATTGATGCCTTTGATCTCCATTAGAACCCAGGGAGGGAGGCACTACATTACCCCCATTTTACAGATGATGAAACTGTGTCAAGGAGAGGTTAAGTAACTTGCCAAGCACATACCCATAGTTTGCAGCAACCTCACAGCACGGAGCCTTCTAAGGAAAATAAGAATGTGTCAGATTTATGATTTATGATTCTAAGGGGGAAGAGAAGGCTATTTCCTGAGTCCATAGTGATGATAACTTAATTTCATGGCTATGTGGGCCTCCAGCTCCTGATAGAAAATCCTACAACCCATTTATATTGCCTTGGGAAATCTATTATATGTACATTAAAATAATTGAAGTGGGGGCGCCTGGGTGGCACAGTGGTTGAGTGTCTGCCTTCGGCTCAGGGCGTGATCCCGGCGTTCTGGGATCGAGCCCCACATCAGGCTCCAACGCTGGGAGCCTGCTTCTTCCTCTCCCACTCCCCCTGCTTGTGTTCCCTCTCTCACTGGCTGTCTCTCTGTCAAATAAATAAATAAAATCTTTAAAAAAAATAATAATGGAAGTGTATCCAAATATTGGAGGTGAAACAAAGAGGATTATACTTGATATTTCTCTTTTAAGAGCGATTGCAAAAAAAAAAAAGAGCAGTTGCATAATATTAATTTTAAGTGCAGAATATGTATGTTCTCTAATTAAGACTTTTGGAAAGTATATAGCTCTATATACCTTTTGCTGGCAAGCAAGTGCTCGTAAAGAACTTGCTTCAGTTTCATTATTTAAGAAGATGTGCAAATCCCAAATCATTTTTGGCTCTGTATGGTTTAAACTAAAGATTCTTTTATCAGATTCATTTGGAAAATTACACTAAGTCTTGACTCTTTTGCTAGTGCAGACGTGGGATAAAGGTGTAAGAAATCAGATAGAATGTTAAAATTAATTTACTCTTTCAAAGTAATTTTTAATATGGTACCATTCATATTCTTTGATATGTGCTGTCCCTGGGGGAAGATCAAGGGAAAAGGAAAAATACTTATTTAGGTCTCACCGTGCCACCCATTTTACATACTGAAGTTTGTGTTGCATTTTCCCTCTCTCGTCTCATGTCATCGTGGAGAGGCCACCTACCACCTGGGTCAGGCACAGGGTGGCATTTGAGATGCCTGTATTCAAATTCCAGGTTCAGTACTTGACAGCTTTGGAATCGTAGACAAGCCATATAACACCTCTATGCCTCAGTTTTACTCACGGGCTGTTGCAAGGAAGACAGGAAAAGCTACAGGTAAAGCAGTTAGCACAGGGCCTGATATACAAACAGTGGCTATTGGTACCACCAGGCCAGAGCCAGTAGGGACAGGATTCTGTAAGGACAGGATCGATAATCCTGGGGCACCTGGGTGGTACAGTAGGGCAAGCGTCCACCTCTTGGTTGCGATCCCAGGATCATGAGATCAAGCCCATCTAAGCTTGAGACTCTCTCTCCCTCTGCCCCTCCCCGCCACACTCGCTCGCTCTCTGTCTCTCTGTCTAAAATAAATAAATAAATCTTAAAAAAAAAAAAGGACAGAATTGATCATCTTGATTTTTCCTTTGCTTAGCTTCACTGTGGTTTGGTGCGGTATTGCAAACCATAACATGCATGTTGTGGATATGGTCACGTAGTGGGTATTGTTTCTTTCTTATTGTTGTTGCTTTTAAAGATTTTATTTACTCATTTGTCAGGAGAGAGAGAGAGAGAGCACAAGCAGGGGGAGCGGCAGGCAGAGGCAGAGGCAGAGGGAGAAGCAGGCTCCCCACCCAGCGGAGAGCCCAATGTGGGACTCGATCCCAGGACCCTGGGGTCATAACCTGAGCTGAAGGCAGATGCTCAACCGACAGAGCCACCCAGAAGTCCCTCTTTCTTGCTGTTGAACAGAAATGAAGGTTGTCTTTTAATTCTCCTACCTCTGAGGATCACGGTTCCATACGTACCGTACTACTGCGCAGGGAAGCTGAAGCAAGGGTGTCAGCCTATGTGGGGCTTCCTTGAACTGTGGTATCGTGACAAGTTACTACAAGGGAAATATACGTGTTTGCTGAACTGTCCTGAGCTGAGCCCTTGCGGCATGAAACTTCGGGGGCGCCTGAGTGGCTGTTGGTTAAGCATCTG
The DNA here is from genome assembly GCF_017311325.1 of Ursus maritimus. NCBI lineage: Eukaryota > Metazoa > Chordata > Mammalia > Carnivora > Ursidae > Ursus > Ursus maritimus. The sequence continues at coordinate 15,160,942 of NW_024426119.1, read as the reverse complement.
CCTTCGGCTCAGGTCATGATCCCCGGGTCCTGGAACTGAGCCCCTGAGTTGGGCTCCCTCCTCAGTGGGGAGTCTGCGTCTCCCTCTGCCTCTGCCTCTGCTCCCCTGCTTGCTCACGCTCTCTCTCTCTCAAATAAATAAATACAATCTTTAAAAAAAAATAAGACTTCCTAAGTTAACACTTCTAAGAAGAATCTTCCAAAATTTTATGCCTTCTCTCTTGGTTGTACCTTAATTATAGTTACTTTTAAAAATCCTTGTGAGATTGATTCACCAACAAATTCATAAGCAAAACATCATTTTTGGGAGAATTAGCCAACTCCTGAAGGGCAACTACTAGTAAAAACAAGTAAGTCAATTACAATTTACTTAAAACATGAAAAATCCATTATTTTTACACATAAAAGAGTAAAAATGGGATTTCCTTAGTTCTAAGATGTTACTATTATCAACAAAGAAAAGCCATAAAGAATAATATATATTGTGTTAACTGGTTGTTAAACTAAATTTTTAGTTGGTTATTAAGAAAATAGAGTCCTAAGTTCTGAACCCCATCTTTGCTCTATGTAAGATTTCTCTTATTTGATGATACATTTTAAAAAAGAGAATGGGGGACGCCTGGGTGGCTCAGCCATTAAGCGTCTGCCTTCGGCTCAGGTCATGATCCCATGATCTGGGATCGAGCCCCGCATTGGGCTCCCTGCTCGGCGGGAGGCCTGCTTCTCCCTCTCACACTCCCCTTGCTTGTGTTCCCTCTCTCGCTGCCTCTCTCTGTCAAATAAATAAATAAAATCTTAAAAAAAAAAAAAAAGGGAATGGAGTGCCTGGCTGGCTCAGTCGGTAGAGTGTGCAACTCTCAATCGTGGGGTCGTGAGTTCGAGCTCTACGTTGAGCGTAGAGATTACTTAAAAATAAAATCGTAAAGTAAAAAAAGGAAATGGATGTGGTGGAGATGAACCTAATGGTAGAATTGATCGAGTTAGACAAAATGATGTACTGGGTTCTCCATTTTTCATGACTGCAACGGTATATATATAAACGCAGAGACTTTTTTCTCCTATCTTGAATATGTTCACTTGGCACTGAAAGCCTATTGACTGTATTTCTCATCTTCCCTATACTGCCAACTTCTCTAAAAAGTGACCGATGCCGGCTCTTGCATTTCTCCAGTAGTCCGTCTTTTCTTAACCCACTGCAATCTCATAATGAAAAAATAATTATGGAGATCACCAGTGGCCTTCTGTTCACTAAATTTCCTTGGCTTTCTGTAAGACTTGTCACCTTAAACTTTTCCACATGCAGCATCTCTGACATTGTCCCTATCCTTCCTCTGGTTTTTCCTCATGTTTGCTTTGTGGGAACCATCTTCCTCTTTCTGGTCCCTATATAGGACTATTCCTTGCAGGTCAATTCTTGGACACCTTTTTATTAGTGAAGAACTGTGTGACACCACGTGACACATCTCGCAGTGGATCTCGACACCTCACTGAATTTCAAGACTCAGTTGAGAATTGCTGACTCTGAGATAAATGCTAACTCTTTCTCTATCCTGCAGGGCTCACCGCACTATTGGCCTAACTATATTCTAGTCTTTTCACAAATACCGCTTTTGACCTATGCAAGCGCTTGACCTTTACCTAGATGTGCATGCCTGCTGGCCTCATAGATGCCCTGTACATCATATCTTCATGATTAGTGGTGGTGCTGAGACACAGGTAGGATCAGAAATCAGCTGTGCAATAAATAGCTAAAAAAAAAAAAAAATCTCCATAGTGTCTATCACAATACACACTGCCCAAGCTTTTTGTATTTAATGACTGGTTGGTGAATAGTACAACAGCCATCAACTTTATAAAATTGTTCTCTTTAATGAAACTATTACTGGTAATCTTTGCCAGTATAAAGTAATTTGTGATAAATCATAGTTTTTTAATTAAAGGGATGCAAAAAAAATCCATTTTCTGTAATGAGTCACCGTCAATGATTCTGCATAGATAGTTCTTTGAAATGTAGCCTACTGGGATGCCTGGGTGGCTCAGACGTTAAGTGTCTGCCTTCTGTTCAGGTCATGGTCTCAGGGTCCTGGGATCCAGCCTTGTGTTGGGCTCCCTGCTCAGCAGGGAGTCTGCTTCTCCCTCTGCCTCTGCCCATGGCTCTTGTGCACACACTCTCTCTGCTCTTAAAAAAAAAAAAAGAAAAGAAAAACAAGTCAGACACTTAACTGACTGCACTACCCAGGTGCCCCTGGTATGATTTTTAAGAAGGAAATTAAAGTCAGGCTAAATAGAAGGGTATGTATATATATATATGGCCAGTAGCCCTTCCCATTCTAGCCCCATCCCTTCTTTACCCTTGAGAGTGAGGGAGACTTGCAGCAAAAGAGCATCAAAATTATGCTTTGTAGGCCAGCAGAAGCAGCTGCAGGGAGTTTTTTCCTGGTTTATGGGTGCTCTACTCTGAGGAATATAAGCGTCCACTGTCCACCTCCTAGGAAGCCAGGGGTGGGTACCCCGAGGTTCTGATAAAAGGAGTGGCAGGATGGAGCTGGAACCAAGGAAGAGAGTGGAATAGTAAGCAGAGAGTGGAGGTGAGACCGAGAGAACTTTCATGTGCCCATCGGAGAAGCATGCTTTACACACTGGAAGGCAACCCAAAGCGGACAGGCAAGAAACATTTCGAACCTTTCTCAGGACTCTCGATGGTGGGTTCTGGGTTTGAATGGACACTCTCCAGTAATACCTGCACACCCTTCCGGACATAGTGACAAATTACATATGAAAGTCACTGGGAAACTGAGTGATACTGTTATCACTGACATAGGATTCAATTCAATATATATTTACTGAATGTGTACCATGTGCCAGGCAGTGGGAACCTAAGGAAACAATAATCATTGAGCCTTTGCAGCCACAAAGGGATGCTGTTAGATCTCCATATCATAGATCCCAAGGCCATGGACTCTTCTTATCACAATGGCAGTTTCACATATGTCTGTGATTGTTTCATTACTTGTCTCAGGCTGTAAGCTCTAGGAGAGCAGACAGCCCTGTCTTTTTCTTCTTCACCATCGTGTCTTAGAGCTAGGCATAGATTCTAGTATTGGACAGGCATCCAGTATTGTTGATTGAATGAGTGTTACCATGTATTATTACCCCTTTGTGTGTGTATGTGTGTGTGTGTGTGTGTTGGGGGGGGGTATTATCCTGTTTTATAAGTGTGGAAACATCCACAAAATACGCAAGACCGCACAAAAGGGAGGATTCCAAAAATAGTTCAGGCTGACTCCACAACCCAGGGTCTTTCTACCACCTCGTGCTCCATTCCCGGGGTTGGAGGGACTCAGACTGGTGGGAGAGACAGACTGGAATGCCTGTACTGGGTAAATACTACCGACACGAAAGTGATACGAACCGGAGGCGGTGAGGCAGGGAAAGGTGGGGGTCCCCAACTCTGTTTAAATCCCGCCCACCCAGAGGAAGCAAAATCGAGTGGATCGGCTCGTGAATCCTGCTTAGAATCGAAATTGAGAGAAGGTGGAAAGAGTTAGGACGCCCTGGGAAAGGAATGAGGGAGAAGGGAGGAGGAAGAGATGTCAAGAAGAGGGGTGGCGGCAGTTCCTTCTTGCGTCGTGTCTGTTGCGGCGCAGCACAATCCTTGGACCCAGCGGGGGCTGTCAAGGCGATTCATTAAATGGCACTTGGCAGCCGCGAGGCTAAGTTCACCTGCACAGGTGGGGCGTCAGCGAGCGAGCAGCTTACCAGACGGTGGCCTCATAAAATAGCTTCTCCCCAATCTGGAAGGAGGTGGAGGGGAGATAAATAACGCTTTCTTGTGGAAAAGAGCCTTAGTAAATAAGGAATGTGAGGGCTCGGAAGAGAATTACAGTGCAAGCACCATGGCTATTATCCTAATCAGGCACCATTTCAACACCTCTCCCTTCAAGTCAACCAGCCCTACAACAGGATTTATTTTCCAATAAGCGAAATCCCCGCCCGCCAACTCCGAGCCGCTTGGATGAGAGCTCTGTGGGAAACAGCAGCGACGAGGAGAGGCTATTTTGGGTGTGGGAACGCGGAGGGAGGAGGGGCGGCGCCGCCAGGCTGGGCGCGGGTGCGCGGGGAAAGCCTCCAGCTCGGGCTGCCACGGCAACCGCGTCCAGGCAACGCGCCCGGAAGCGGCTCGGGCGGCGCGCGGCGGCTCGCGCCCCCCGGGAGCCGCGAACCCGGCCGGGCCGCGCGCCGGGCCAGGCGGCAGGCGCGCGCTGATTGGACGGCGCTCC
>NW_024426119.1:15153809-15156653 GCF_017311325.1 Ursus maritimus | reverse complement strand
CCGCAGCCGGGCGCCCCGCACAGCCCGCGCCAGCGGCCGCCGCACCCAGCCGCGCCGGCGAGGACATGGGCAGCCGCGGCGCGCCCGCCCCCCGCGCCGGTGAGTGCCGCGCCCCGGGGCCCCGGCCGGACGTGCCCGGCTCCCCGGCGGCTGGAGCTCCCTGGGACGGCCGGTGACCTTGGGGCAGCCGGCGGGGAGATAGGCTTGGGGGACAGAGAGAGAGCTGCGCGTGGCCCATGTGACGTGCTGCCGGCGAGAGGGTTAACTGCATGCTGACGCGAGGGGATGAAGTTGGGCACCGAACGCAACTGGCATTGCATTTTTGCGGGGGCCGGGGGGAGTTGCGTGCTAGCAAACCAACAGAAGCCGGGAGGGACTGTCTGGGGGAGCAGGGGTGGTGCACAGATTGCCAGGGGGTGGTGGTAAGTCAGCTGTCCCACTAGTCAGAGCTGAGTGACCTTGGACAGATTAACCTCTCTGCCTACCCCCACCCCTTTCTCATTAGAAGGAGAGGCTTGGGCTCCTTGCGGTTCCACAGTGGTGTTGTACCATTGTGCTGTGAGCTGAGAAAGGGCCCCAAAGTACGGTTCTCAGATACAGGATAGACAGGACTTAATCATGGTTATTCGACAAGGGGTTTCCATTACTTGGCTCTCAAAGTGGCAAGAAATGTTAACGTTTTATGGAAGATTAGGGACAGAAAGCCGTGGGTGGCCCAGAGAGTGGCTTCTCAAGATGCCCAGGTTGAAACCTCTTGGGTGCTCTGAAAGTCATGAACAAAATCAGGGTTAATCCTCCCGAGTTGTTCTTTCCTGTAGTTAATCTCATAGGAAACTTTGTATTTGAACAGGTAAAATCAAAACCCAATAGTGGCAGGCAGCAGCAAATTAAGTGAGTCATTTCTTCAATATGCACGAGGTTGTGTGTGTGTGAGGGTGCGCGCGCGTGTGTGTGCGCGTGCCGGGCTGCGCTCACGCTCTCATCTTAAAGTCTGTGAATGTCAATGATAGAAATTATTTCATAGGAGTAACCAGAAATAATGCTAGAATGATTTGAGTCCACAGAAGTGCAGCTCTCTGGGAAGCAGGGGCAAGCATTTGCAGCTTGCTCTTTAAATAGGAGTTGGGTTTGTGAAAGTAAATAGATTCTTTACTGAGAACCATCCCTAGGGTTTGCCCATTGTGTCCGCGGTGGGGGCCTTGTCATGGAGTGTGTGTATGTGAGGAAGATACTTCTGAGACCCAGTAGGCTGTGACACCTGTTCTATTTTTAGCATCTGCTGGTGCTAAAAAGACACTCAGGCCCCTTTCTGTATTCTCAGTCCATAAACTTCTCTCTTACGAGGAGAGGGAAGGGAGGAAATGCCCTGTTCCTCTCATGGGTCCTTGGGGTTGCCTCTTTTGGCTTTCTGCTCCAAAGCCACCCTTAATAATGTTCATTCCAGTCTGATTTCATCTGTATAAAAAATGTGGGTTGGGAAGAAAACATTTTCAGTGTTAATGAATAAGCTTCTGTAAGCTTGTTTACCTGATGGTTTAATAATCTTTAATGGTTTACATGTTAGAAATCTGATCGCATTCAGACAGAAATATCCTTACTGCAGGAATTCAGCCACTAAGCCCTACAAATCTTTAATGAGTCACACTTCATTACACTTGGAAACCTCGCTGACAAACTAATGCACCTTCTGTCTCTGTAGGCCACTGGCCTGTGTATGTCCAAACCTGCCTTTCAGTCTCTTGTTTCTCAAATCCTGCAGCCGTACTCCTGAATTTTCATTTTTCTGCAGCTGAGCCCATCTTCTGTCCCTCCCCTAGCACCAGAGCCTAAGTGAACAATTTCTCTCAGAATAGCCCTCTCCCGTCTCACCAGAGCAGGAATTGGATTTCCTGCTTCTCAGCGCTACTTCCAAACCATTAACCCGTCACTAACAAAGTCTTCCCTGTACAAGGTCATGCTGTCTGCTGGTACCCCGTACCCTCCTTCTTAGGTTCTGCATCAGTGCTCGCCAAACCTGGTGGCTCCTTAGAGTCACCCGGAGTATTATGAAAAATGTGGCTGTTTAGACTCTTTCAAACACACCGAATGAGAATCATCAAGATGGGCAAGACCTACAAATCCTTACTTTAAAAACAAAGCCAAAAAGAAGAAGGAGGAGGAAGGAGGATGGGGAGAGAAAACAGAGTTCTGTGGGTGATTCTGATGTACACCCGGGTTTGGCAAGCACTTCCCTTGATGCTACAAAAAAGTAGCAGACAGATAAACACAAGCACCCGGCTTGGTTCTCTTCTCTACCTTGTCTCTTGCCTGTGACTTTGGGGTTTATGTGCAGGCTGCATTAACTCATTGACCTTGAATTTCCTCAAGGTCTTCAGCATCAACTCCTAGGCCCTTAATGCCCACTTTAGTTCAGCCACTCACATTTTGGACTTGGTTTGTCTTGGGAATTTTTTCCACCTTCAAGATCTGGACTTCAGCCTGCTCAGCTGATTCTTCCCACTTACAGCACTGGATTTTAACCATTGTTAAGGACTCTGGTCCCTTAATTGCTTGCTGTTCCAATCCCTTTAGGGCTCCGTTTCTCTATTTGGAGTCTAGATGTTGCCAGCCATTTCAGTTCTGTCTGGAATCCTGGAATCTTTATTCTTAACATATTGGGCTTCTCATATTCCAGTCCTCCATCCAAAATCACCCTCATTATCTACTTTTTCTTCTCCCAGCCTGCCAAGTGATCTAGGAGAAAGTCACAAAGACCTGTGGACTGGTTCCATTGCAAATTTATGCTGGCCTAGGTCTTGCTTTTCTATGAAAAAAAAAAAAATCCATCTTTTATTAACTCTTGAC
>NW_024426119.1:15090938-15153792 GCF_017311325.1 Ursus maritimus | reverse complement strand
CATTCCTTTAGAGATTGTGCCAGATTTTCCCATTCCTTACACTTCCAGTCAGTTTCCTTCCAGCAGATAGCCTTTTGTCACTGAAGAGGTGAAGGATGTCCACGTCCTGGATTACGGCCCTCTGCCTCAATGTAAGCTCTCATTGTACCCACCTCGCCACCCCAAACATTTTTCTTTCTTTCTCTCTTTTTTTTAAGATTTTATTTATTTATTAGAGAGAGAGAGCACAAGCAGGGTGAGGGGCAGAGGGAGAAGCAGAATCCCAGCTGAGCAGGGAGCCCGCCCTGTGGGGCTTGATCCTGGGACTCCTGTCTCATGACCTGAGCCTAAGGCAGACGCTTAACCGACTGAGCCACCCAGGCGCCCCCCAAACATTTTTCTTTACCCATCTTTGTCCTTCTTTATTTCCTTTTTCTCTGAGGGGAAAAAAAATGTCTACAAGTCCCCTCCCCATGATTAACCCACATATACTGCACACTGTCCATTCTCTGGACTTCTTGCCACATGTGGGAACTTGCTCTGTTATTCCCTTTCTTCAGTTTCTTTGGTCCTTCCTTACTCTGCCCAACTGTCACCCCACCATGTACGCAAGTCATCTTTCTCATAATAAAAGAAACTGTGCTAGGGTCCCAGCTCTGTCCACTAGAACTTTCTGTGATGATGGAAATATTTTGTACCTGTGCTGTCCAGTATGATTGTCACTAGCCACAATGTGACTACCGAGCAGGTGATATGTGGCTAATGTGACCGAGGAAGCCAATTTCTCGTTTTTGTTAATTTTTTAAAAAAGGACTTTTATTTATTTATTTGAGAGAGAGAGAGCGCGCGCGAGCACGTGCGCACATGTGAGCAGGGGCAGAAGCAGAGGGAGAAGCAGACTCCCCACTGAGAAGGTAGCTGGACAGATGTGGGGCTGGATCCCAGGATCCTGGGATCCTGACCTGAGCCAAAGGCAGACACTTAACCAGCTGAGCCACCCAGGCGCCCCAAGCTTTTGTTAATTTTACGTTAGTTTCAAGAGCACACGGGGCGATGGCTGCGGTGTCTAGCAGCGGTGTGCACCCCGCGGCTGTGTTCCGCCGTCTAGGGTTTCCCTCCTTTGACTGCCCACTCACTTGTCTGGCCCCACCCTCACCTTTGTGCTGAAACTGCTTTCTTGTAGAGCTCCCGCAGCGGTGTCCTGGTTGCAGAGTGGAGGCCTTTACTCTGTCTTTCCCTCCTTGATCTGCCGCCTGCTGCCCAGATCTCTCTCTTTCCTTGTCTCTGTGTCACTGGTTATCCACATGCAACTCCAACCTCATTTGTCTCCTGTTTCCGCCTGCTTCCAAACGTGGGATTCTGTGGGGTCCTGGCCTTGGCCTTTGTCTCTTCCTCTGCTGACCTCCTGCCTTCTCTCTGTCCCAGCTGTCAACTCACCTTGGAGCTGACATTAGTTGTCATTGGGTGGTTGCCCTATGCCTTACTGGGTGCCACGATTCACTTGTATCCTGTCCTTTGATCCCCGCTCCGCCTCTGTGAGGCACATACTCCCATCATTCCTGTTATTTGGGTGAAGAGCTTGAAGCAGAGAGAAATGAGAAGAACTTGAGTCAGTGACCAGTTGTGAAGGAGCAGACCCAGGAAAGGAATTCCGGCAATCTGACCTGAGAGCCTGCTTTCACTAGGCTTTCCCTAGACCTCCAGAGGCCTTCAGATTTGCGTTTTGAGCCTGCCATCTCCCAGATCCCATTCGAAATCTGATTCCCAGAAGCCCGACTATTTAGTCTCTAAACAGTTCTTCATCCTGGCTTCCGTAAATCACTTTCCCTTTTTAGCTTTATATTTTGAAATAATTCAGATTTACAGAAAAGTTGTAAGAATAATTAATTTGCATCTTTAACCCAAATTCTATAAATATTAACTATTTGCCCCACTTGCTTTATCCTTCTCTCTTTCATGCTCTCTCTCCACACGCGCGCGCGCACACACACACACACACACACACACACATATGTTGTAGTTTTTCAGAGCCGTTTCAGAGTTAAATTGTAGACATGGTGCCCCTTTATCTACCTCCCCCAGTACTTCAGTGTTATTTCTTAAAACAACAAGGACATTTTCTTGCATAACAAGCATCCAAAATTGAGACATCGTCATTGGTTCTGTGCTGTCTCTGATCTACAGACCTTATTCGCGTGTCACCAATAGCCCTAATAATGTCCTTTCTAGTAAAAGAGGAGAAAAAGAATCTTTAAATCTTTTGCTCCGTTAGTTGTCGTGCCTCTCTAGTCTCCTTTCATCTGGATGGTTCCTGAGTTGCTCTTTGTCGTTCACGGCCTTGACGCTTTGGAAGGGTGAGGGCCGTTATTTTGTACAGGATCCTTTAACTGGGGTTTGCCTGCTGCTGCTTATGGTGGATTTAGGAAGGCACCCCACAGGGCGACAGTGTACCCCTCTCAGCTGGGGTCATTCTAACTTCTCCTTGCCACCCTCCCACATGAGGTTGGCCATTGAGTGTTGAGGTGCTCCCTGCACAGTCTCCCTCAATTGCTCACCTCCTTTCTGTTCCTCCTGCCTCCCTCCTGTTTCAGGAGTCGATGCCTTTGCACACGATCCCAGCGGCCCTCCAGCAGGAACCCCGGTGCCGGGAATTTTCACTAGTCAGCGCTTCCTCTGCTTTGCCTTCCCTCCGCCCTTCCTCATGCCGCCCTGTGTTTCCTTAACTCATCCTTTTGAACGCCCAACTCAAATGCTTTTCTCGATGACCCAGTTCACACCGGTCCTGAATTCAGCCCAGCGGCGACGCAGGTACCAGCCTCTCTCCTCTCGCCTGCCGGCCTGCCTGTTTTATTGCCTTGACGCTCTGGAGTGTGGGAGCTGTGTCTTGTTCCGCACGGTAGAGGCTCCATGAGTATTTGCTGACTGGACTCGTTTCCTTGATTAAATCATCCAGCGAACCGCGCGGGATGATCTTAGAGCTGTCGGCTAGCATCTGGTCCATGATGGGGGGTGTGTGAGACCCAGGCCGTACTCCAGGAGTCAGGTAGATGGGGGTGCAAAATAGGGCCTTTTAGCAAAATGACAGGTCATTCGAAAAGGTCCTAAAGTGTTGTAAGTGGAGTAAGTGATTTTCCCCTGATGACACCTGAACCTTGTGTGTATGTGTCAAGACAAAGACAGGGCACATTTGATTAAAAAAAAAAAGTAGAGAAACCTAACATAGCATATTAAAAATGGCCCATCTATTTCTTCACACCCCAAATGAGCAGCTGCATGTGTGAGGAGCAGTTTCTCAGGCTCGCATCCTCCCTGGGAGCCCTCGGACCACCTGTTTCTCTCCTCTTCATTGTCTAGCCGCCTCTCCCTCCTCTGCTCGCCCGGCCGCACTGCCTTTCTGCCTTCGCTCTTTCCCCCCTTCTCCCTGGTTTCTCCTTCTGCCCGTTCCTCTCTCTTAATAATTCTTCTGCTTTCATCCCTCTCTCTGTATGCTATACTTTACTTTTTGACTTCTGGGCTGTGGTTTTATGTTCCATGCGTTTTTAGTATAAAAGCAGGTAAAAAAAAGACAAGACAATGTTTTTGTTTCTGTTTTTACTACCCAGTGGTCCTCTGTGGATCCCCCTCCCACCACCATGGCTCAGTGGTTCTTGGTATTTTAAGAACATAGCCCTGATACTAAAATGGCTTATTTGGTTACCTTCCTGGCCCACCAGGAAAGTTCCTGGGAATGTGCTGGTCGACAGTCATCAAAAGGCCTGAATTTTTCAGTCTCTGTTAAAGCAAAATTGGCATTTGAAGTCAGTCATCAGATTTTAGGGTGGTGAGTTGTTGAGATTGTTGGAATGACAGTATTTCTGCTCAAGGCGTGCCTGTGCTTGCTGGCTGGTGGTCAGCTTTTTTCTCATTCTTAAGAGAATGCTTTTGTGCAGATGACATCTTCTCTGGAAAAAGTAGCTACAGAAGTGAAGGCTGGAGATTCTGCTGCTTAGCCGAGCGGGGCTTACATACAAAGCGTGTTTATGTGGGAGAGAATGTGTGGGGGCTGCTTTCACATTATGGAATTCTTAAAATTGTTTAACCGGGAAGATGTTATTCAGAAACCCCTGGTGCCTTCAGCTTGTTTTTTGTTGATTTCAGATTTCTTTTTTCCCCATTTTTAATTATCTCTGGAAGAGCTCAGGAGTCCTCCCCTGCTCTCTCTAAAATAGTTATAAAATTAATGCACTGAAGTCAAGTTGTTACTCCAAATGAAAGAGTCTCTCATAGACTCCTGTGTGCAGCAGGGAAGTCCAGCCCCCTCCTGCTGTGTATGAGAAAAAGGGCAGAAGCTGGAGGCTGGATCTTTCTTCCATGGCCAAATCCTTAGCTTTTCAGTCAGAGATGCATGTAGGGTAGAACCCAGAAATCACAACTAGAGTTCTGTCTGCAGACAGAAGGCAGTCGTGCCTTCCTTTCAATGGTCCTTGATGCATCTGGGGGTGTAGGTAATTTAGTAGGTAGAAAGTTTACAGCAGCTTTTAGTAATATTTTTTTTCTGTTCTAGCTGTTGCCTCTGGCAGATTCCCTTTTTAACATGTGGTAATGTGTCTTCTCTAATGCTAGAAAGAAAGTTGCCAAATATAGCTGTTGAGCATAATAAAACACCCTAAAAGTAATATTAAGACACTTCTTTTTTGGTGTGGGTGCCCGTGCACACTGCAGGGCAACCTGAAGGAGTCTGCCAAGCTCACAGCTGGAGGGGACCTTGAGTAAGCAATCGATATGTCACCTGGGCAGAGCAACTCAATAATTAAAACGATGGGCCTTACCAAATTAGAAACACAACCAACGAACAAATATTTATGAGTGTCTGTGAGAGGTGCTGTGCTGGGCTTCACGGGGGCTACAGATGCCTGTGGTAGAATGTCCCCCAAAGTAGCTCAGCTGGGGAGACACAATCCATGAAAAGTTCAAATAACAATAGAAGATTTAAATAGTATTTCAAAATGGCTGTTATTAATAGATGGGAACAAAATCCAATCTGTCTCTGCAAGGGTTCTTCTAAAAACGTTAGCATTGTTCTAAGGTGTGGACACTGGATTAAAGCCACATCGGTGGCCGTTCCTTGGGTCCTAGGGGTTCCGATGATTCCAGTCCATTTGTGAATCCATCTGGACCCGAAGGAGCCCACATGTATGTTACAGATTTCCTGGATCTCATCGGTTATGTAGCAATCCCTGCGCTTGCTGGCAGCCACCATCAATGTTTTGAGCATTTCGAAGTTTTGTTTGTTTGTTTCTTTTAATGGGTCAGCAATACAGCCACTCCTCACCTCAGCAGAGGGGAAAGAAAGCAAGTCTTGCAAAGTAGAATCAAGGCCATTTTCACGAAAGGCATTAGAAATAGTCGCCTTGGGACCCTGTGGAGGGATTCACACTATCACTGGAACCTAAGACTTTTGGAATGCTGTGCTCCCAGTGATCGCAGGCACTGGACCTGTGTACAACGCCTGATTCCCAGCATAAGGGCAATCCAGGGCTTTGATGAAGGCTTCAGCGAACGTACTGGGCTCAACCCTTATGATGTGCCCACGAGGGAATGGGGCTTGGGGAGTAATTCATGGGAAAATGGGAGTTGTCGTTTGATAAGGATAGAGTTTCAATTTGGGAAGATGAAAAAGTTCTAGAGATCTTTATATCTAGAGATATGAAGTTAACACTACTGTACTGCACACTTACATTTTTTAAAGATGATAAATCTTGTGTTACCTGTTTTTAACCACGGTAAAAAAAAAAAAAAAAGCCCATCAGCTTATTTTAACTAAACCATAGAATATCTTCTAACCCAGAATCAGGCTTGTCTCTTGGTTTTGATAACTGTACATGGGCAATTTCTGTTTTTTTGTTTTGTTTTATTTTTGCTCATTGGTTCATTCTTTTATTCAAGAAGTCTATATTTAGTTTTTTGTCATTGTGAAAATAGCATACTTATTACAGTATTTTGAAAATAAGGAAAAGTGGAATACAAATGTACCCATTGCCACTATTTGTATTTTGATTTATTTCTTTATGTTGTTTTAAAAAATATTATTATAATAGTACTTTTGGTACTGGAACCCCCGCCCCACTCCCCTCAGGACAGTTGAGGGACTTCTGGGTTGCTGGGGTTATGTACAATTGGAAAGAAATATCAGGGTGTGTCAGGTAAGATTCACTTGCCATTGACCTAAGGTGTCCAGAGAAGGACATTTTGGTATGAGGATGCCCAATGTCTTAGAGGCTGTGTAAGGCCTTATAACGTTCCCTCCTTTGGTGACTTAGCCAGATTTCTCCCAGGTCTCCCTCATAACCATATGCCATTTCCATCCCCAAATGTGCTAGCCCAGTACATTTCTCGCAAGGATGACTCATCTAGGGGCGCTTGGGTAGCTCCGTCCGCTAAGTGCCTGCCTTCGGCTGGGTCATGATCCCAGGGTCCTGGGACCGAGTCCCACGTCAGGCTCCTCTGCCTGCCGCTCCCCCTGCTTGTGCTCTCTTGCTTGCTCGCTCTCTCTCCCTGACAAATAAATAAATAAAATCTTTAAAAAAATAAATAAAAAAAAAGTTTCTGTCCAGGTTTAGGGAGAGGGAGCTGTCTATTAAGAAGAAGACAGGGCGTGCTTATTTGTGCTGTTTCATTTTCTTTGCACATCATTTGGAGGGACTCCGTCAATCTGAGCCCTGTGGTTAATTTACGGAAGCTCATGCTGTTATCAGTGGTGTCTCTTTGGCTGTCTTTATCAATCTACTACTTTGCAATTAGTCATCCCTGGCCTCAGTTGCACGGCCCTCTTCCTCCTCCTTGTACTGAAAACAAATGGTTTACCCAGACACCAGCTAGTCACATCACAGAGCGGTGCCAGCACTTTGGCACAGCAGGGGTTGGGGAATGGCATGAAAGGTAGCCGCAAGTCAAGCAAGTGTCCCTTCATGGAAGCAGAGCCCTGTGGTAGGTCAGAGAGGAGAGGGTAGAAAGACAGATAAGGGTGGCCTGTGTGCACAGAGGGGTGGTGGTTGTCTTGTCCTTGACCACTCTATCCACCTCCATGGGCCCAGGGTCAGGTGAGCTCCTCACCTTGGGGAAGAGGAGGAGAAAGAGAAGGGAGTATGGCAGAGGTAGACCTTAAAAATTGGCAGGTCCTTTAAACTCAAGTTAAAATGTTTGTACATCTAAATTGTGGTGCCAAGGAGCAAAGTTCTGGTTTCCAGGCTCTGATGATGGTTTTATATAGTACTGTAAATCATTTTTCAAATCTTGGTCTTTAAAAAAAAACTTAGCATTATGGCTAGTATATAAATATTTCCTATGTTACTTCATAGCCTTTGTAACCATTATTTTAAATAGCTATTGATATTCTCTTGAGTGGATGTGCCATGTTTTAATTTAACCAATAGCCATTTATAGAAATATTAACATTTAGAAAACATCACATATTATGTATGGATAAAATGCTTTAGGGCTAGAGATTTGATGAAGACTAGTTACTGTTTGAATTTCTTTGTCCTCAGAAAGTCTAGGGCAAGGTTGAGTTCTGGGTATGTGTGCTGGAGATACTAACACTTTGACTTCCTTCTATCTCATGGTCTTTACATGATTGTTTGTTTGTTTAAAAGATTTGATTTACTTATTTGTCAGAGAGAGCGCACACAAGCAGAGGGAGCAGCAGGCAGAGGGAGAAGGAGAAGCATGTTCCCCACTGAGCAAGGAGCCTCATTCAGGACTTGATCCCGGGACCCTGGGATCATGACCTGAGCTGAAGGCAGAGGCTTAACCGACTGAGCCACCCAGGCATCCCTGTTTATTTTGAAGTAGGGGCGGGAAGAAGTAATTTTCTTTCTTTTTAATGATACAATGAGAAATTAAGTTTAGGAAGTAAAACGTCATACATTTAGTTGAAACCCTCTGTATCCATATGTCTGATCCCTCCGTCTCTCACTCAGAGACAAAAATGAGTCTGATTTGGTCTCTTCCATGTCCATGCTCATATTTAGATGTTACAGATTTGGCATATTATCTGGCATATTTTAAACCTTTATAAAAAGGTCATTAGGTGTCCATATCCTTCTTCCTCTTGCTTTTTTACTTAATACATTTGTGAGATTCATTCACATTGGGACTTGTAATGCTAATCCATTTATTTCCACAACTGGTGGTTCTTCCATTGCATGAATGTGTCATGCTTTATTCATCCTTCTGTCTAATGATGGGTGTTCAATCCACCCCCCCCAACCACCACCTCCTTTTTTGCTCTTAGAAACAACACTACCTTGAGTATTCTTGTAAATGTCTCTTTGTGAACATGTTTGAGAGGGTTTTTTGGGTATTTCTTAGCAGTGGATCATTCGGTCATGGAGTTTGTGCCTCTTCAGCTTTACTAGATATTAAAGATTGCTTTCTGAAGTAGTGGTCCTGAGTCACAGTCCCATCTGGTGTTCCTGTTGTTCCATATATATTTCTGTCAATACTCCATCTTGCCACGCTTGATATTTGCCAATCTGATGGGGTGAAATGGTATCCCTTGCAATTTTATCTCTGGTGGCAAATTAGATTTATTTTTTAATCTGTTTCCACTAGCCAGCACAGAGCCAATGTTACGAAAAAACGTGTTAAAGTTCTTATTCTTTCTGTAATATATTTTTTGAGATTTTTGAAAGTAAAACATTTAGAAATGTATTAAAGGACTTAAATGTTAGATTATAAAATAAACCTCTTCGCAGTGAGCAGAACTACACCCTGTGTGACTTAGTATCAGAATCCCGGGTGACTACAGCTGCCGACTGAGGACAGGTGACTGCTACTGGACAGGTCTCTGCTGTATTCTGTTGGTTAGGAGCAAGTCACAGGTCCCACCACGCTCAAGGGGACACGGACTCCAGGAGGCGGAGATCATGGGGATCACCTTACATTGTAGTCTGTCCCCCACGATAGGTACCATGTTGTGATCATCAGGTTTCAGTGTTAAGTTTCACATTTCGGGTTTAGATGTTCAGCACCGCTACGGCAGTCAGAGACAGATTTCAGGAGACAGACTCACGCCAGCCTGGTTCCCAGCACAGTGAGAAAAGTAGCTGGCAGACTGGGGCTTGTGCTGCTTCTTGCACGTTCTCCTTTTACACACATCCACATGGGAAGCTAAATGATGTGCTCGGTGAACGTGGGCTCAGGGGAAGAGGAGTGAGCAGGACTATCTTAGTGGCTAATGTGTTTGGACCATGAGAACTTAATACATCGCTCTCCATCACAGAACCCTTCCTGTGGCCCCAGATTCATAGGGTGTCAGAAACACTGATAAATTTTGCCTCTTCAAACTCTGCTTTTACTAGATACGCTGTGTATCCTGTCCCCCTTTCTGGTTGCACATTCCTCCTCTAGTCAGAATATAATTCAGTTGATTAAAGTCAACATTGTGGGATGTCTTCATTTCTGTCATCTGTCCTTGAGATTCATTTATCCAGCAAACATTCGTTGATCATCACTGTGCCAGGTGCTTGGAATAAAGCTGTGGACACTTCAGCTCTTCACGGAGCCCGCAGTATAGGGCCAAAGACTGACCTTGAACCAGTAATCACAAATGTGATGACTGTTTGCCCTGTTTTAGTTGTGAGTGTCAGCAGTATCTTGGATTGTTCTTACAGATCTGCTGATTTCATCCCTTCTCGATTCTTCAGATTTCATTGTCAGAGTCTCACTTTATTTATTTTTAAGATTTTATTTATTTATTTGACAGAGAGAGAGAGCACAGGCAGGTGGAGCCACAGGCAGAGGGAGAGGGAGAAGCAAGCAGGCTCCCCACTAAGCAGGGAGCCCGACATGGGGCTCAGTCGCAGGACCCTGTGATCATGAGGTCATCCCAGCTGAAGGCAGATGCTTAACTGACTGAGCTACCCAGGTGCCCCCAGAGTCTCACTTTAACCTCAATTTTGGAAGTAGGTTGCACTCTGCTCCTCAAACCTTTATACCACCTGCATCATCTCATGAAACAAAGGAAAGGAAAATAGGAGACCAAAAAGTTGAACTAAATCATGATTTAAAGTAACATTTCAGTGTAAATGTTCATCAGTAAGGGGCTGCCTAACAATTTGGTGTATCCGTTCACCGTAATATTATGCAGACATTAAAAATCATGATGTATCTTTATATATTTACATGGAAAGATGTTCGTGATAAAGTGCCAGTTAGAGAATGCAGGGTACACATGGTATAGAGTATGATTTTATTTTTTTCAAAAAGGAAACTGTATCCTGGAGGGAGCTCTTTAAAAAAATGTAAATCGATATATTAACATCAGCAATTTCTGAGTGGTGATTTTCACTTTATTCTTTACACCTTTATGTAGAGCTTAAGTTTTAATATTATATTAAACACAGAAGGCATTTTTCAGTTTAAGAAAAGATGTTTCTTCATACAAAATACGTGTGTTGCAAATTGTTCTTTTCACATATGTGCCTTGCTTCAAAAACAAGTGACAACATTGCTTCACTGTAGCTGTAACCTCAGCATGTGCTGATGCCAGGAGGAATAGCCCCGGCCAAATTAAAGGGTTAAAGCAGATGCCCAGTCATTCCCCCACTAGTCCCACACAGGAAACCATATAATATCTCCTTAAACAAATGAGTACTATTTGCTGAACCATTTATATAAGGTTTTATTTTTAAGAAGAGATGTATTTTCCATCAGACGTGCATTAGCCAGGGAAAGGAGAGGAGCCAGCCCTTCCTGCGAACGTGTGGAGTGCCCTAAGGCCAGTGTGGTGGATTCCCCATACTCCTCCCGTGGGTAACGTCCGGTGAGGAAGAGGCGGAGGCCCTAGGTTCAAATCCCAGCTCCGTTCTTTCCTGGCCACGTGCGGTTGGGCCAGTTGCTGCACATTTCTAAGTCTCTTTCCTCTGGGTAAATGGTGATGATAAGAGCATTCCTTCCCCGATTGAGGATGAATTCAACTAATGCACCTGAGTGTGCTCGGCGAGTGTCTGACACGGGTCAACACTTGGTGAGAGTGAGCAGCTATTCTTGATGCGGTCCCCGGCCCAACAAGCTAAGACCAGCCTGCTAAGATCCCACGGTTGGCGGGGAAGCCAGCAGTCAAATAAGGGTCTTTCTGACCTCACTGCCTGCGCTTTCCATGCTAGGGAAGTGTGCTCGCAGTTACACAAAGCAGGAGTGGGAGAGCCGGGGAGAGCACAGCCTGGAGGAAGGAAAATGGACAGCGGGAACGGGAAGTTAAGAAAACGGAAAGGGCAAAGGAACAGGCAGGGAGAGCCGCGAGGGGTAGGAGAAGGAAGTGGAGAGGCGAGGGGAAGAGTGAGAAAAGCAAGGTGGAGGAGAGCGGAAGGCAGGAGCTCCTCCCCAGGCCCCGCCCTCCCCGGCTGAGCGTCTAGTCCCCAGACTCTTCCCTCTACAGATCCTCCCGCTGCTTGCCTTTCCCGGTCCCAGCCCCCGCCCGGTCACAGCACTGCCCCAGCACTGCCCCAGGACAAAGGCCAAGTCCTGAGCTTGCGTTAGAGCTAAGTTAGAGCACGACTCCCTCCCACCTGTCTTTCTAGACACACCTTCAGCTGTTCTCTGCTCTCTATCCTTCCCCTCTATTTTTAACTATAAGAAAATAGACTTTTTCCCCCTACCACCAGATTACAAGCACTTTATTCATAAAGTGGCCTATTTTTAAAAAAATTCTGACACTCAGCAGAACTTATCAATGCTGTATTTTGATAGTAAACTGAAAAAGTAACTTAATTTTTATACGATTCGTATTTCATTTTTCAGTTAAAATTGTCATTATCAAAATCATGTATCATTTTACATTAAGCGTCATCTTAACTTATTTTTTAAAAGATTTATTTATGTGTTTTGGAGAGTGGGGAGGGGCAGAGGGCGAGGGAGAGGGTATCCAAGCAGACTTCCCACTGAGTGTGGAGCCCAAAGTGGGGGTCTGATCTCACCATCCGGAGATAATGACCTGAGCCAAAATCAAGAGTGGGATGCTTAACCACCTGAGCCACCCAGGTGCCCCCAGTGTCATCTTACTTATAAAAATATAATAAGGATCCTCATAATCTAAATAATTATTTTGGTTTAGATAATAGCATTTCCCTTTACTCATTTGTGAACTCCCAAACTCTATTGCTATATTGCATATTTTGGGCATTGTGATTTTTACTTTTTCTTAATTCTTTCAACTCTTCTCTCCTGGCTTTATCTACCTGTCCCTTCCCCTAACTTCCCCAAATTTTTTAAACTCACAAACTGGGGATTGATATTATAACAGCAAAACCCAGCGCAGCGAGACCAGTATACAACCCAGATCTGGCTAATAATATTGTAGGCCCAGTGGTGCTAGAGCTCAGATTTGTGTGTGTGTGTGTGTGTGTGTGTATTAAAGATTTTATTTATTTATTTATTTGAGAGATGGAGAGAGAGAGAGAGGGAGAGAGAGAGAGAACCAGCAGAGGGAGAGGCAGAGGAAGAGGGAGAAGCAGACTCCCCGCTGAGCAGGGGGCCAGACACGGGGCTCGTTCCCAGGACCCCAGGATCATGACCTGAGCTGAAGGCAGACGCTTACCCACTGAGCCACCCAGGTGCCCCTAGAGCCCAGATTTATAAACATGCAGAAACTGATGACCATAGGCAGGTCAGTCAGAATTGACAATGGGAAGATCTGGAAATGATCTTTGAGAAGTTATTTAACCCAGTGACTTATTTATTTTTAATCCTTATTTCTTTGCGACATAGATCCCATTGTTCTGGCAAAGAATCATGATACCAAGCAAGCAAGCTCACAAACAAATTCCCACCACATTTCATGAAGAGGGCACCAGTTCTGAACAGACCTCAGTGTGTGTTTGTTGTGAACTCATGCCATGTGACATTTCCTGTCCTGGAGAGTGCATAGTGCTTGGTAATGGGTTTGTTACTGAAAAGCAATCTCAGCCAATGAGTGGCGGATAGACTCCTTTTTCAGCAAGTTGATGTGGCTGGGCTTCGGTAGCTCAGGGAGGAAAATTCCAGAGGGATGAAATGACCCTCAAAAAAGGGGATTCCCAAAGTGTCCATTCATTTACAAATATTGTGTTGAGTGGCTCTTTGGGGTGTAGTCTCCATACTAAGAACTATATTTAACTAAAACATTCTCTAATACCTTCATTGCTGCAGTTTCTGATACTGGAATACAAGTCATGCTCCCATTAACAGACATGTACAGAGTCTTCTAGGTCAGCTCTATGTCTGTTACGATTTGAAATGTGCCCTGAAGGAGCATATAGTTTAGTAGGGGAGACGGACCATTAAGCAGCTAAAAATAATAGAGTGTGATAAGTGGTATAAAAACATATCGAATAGAGTGCTGAAGAAATACAAACGAGGGAGCCATTTTATTGACTTGAAGGGCAGGTGAGGCCTTAAAGGATGAATAGGAGTTTTCTAGGCAGGCAGGGAGATGCTGTTTCCCATAGAGCTCACAGACGCAGGTGTGAAGGCAGAAGAGTTCATGACATATTCAAGGACAGTGGTGGGTGGAGTGGCAGTGGGGAGGGCTGGCATTGGCTGGAGGGGCACCGTATGGGGCTGGAAGAATGGGCTGGGCCAGAGTGTGCTGAGAGCGTAGAAAGTAGAGGTGATGTTGGAGTGTTGAGGAAAGAAGGTGTGGAACAATCTCTCTGTTTGCTACGTTGGGAAATTCTCCTCATTTTCATTAGTTCCTGTCTGACCTAGCTGCTACCCAGGAGAAAGTAAGACCTCTCCTTTTTGCCTCCCTGGGTGTTTTTGTTCTTAGCCGTTTATCCCATTGTCTCATGGTTGGCTTGGATATCTATCTTTCTCTGTAGGCTGTGAAGTCCCTGAGGGGTCGGGATTTTGTCACATATATTTAGGTTAGTCAGCTGCATCACAGATGCCAGATAAATGTTTCTTCGATTGGGCTACTCCATAGATTAATATCTCAACTAAGGTATATTACAACTTTAAAATGGTGAAGATTCTATGATTCTAAATCTTAACATTTTCCACACTGGCCTAATTTCATGTAGTCTAAATGACAGAGATGATTATCTTAAGAACTGAAGAACTCCTTTGGCATCATAACTTGTTTGGCATGAATCACTTTTTTTCTTAAATGTAATTTGTTTAAATTCAAAGTTCTTTGTCTAGGAAAATGAAATGTTCACATTTTGAAACTCTAAAAATAACACACTGGAAGAGTTGATGCCAAAACAATGGTTTCAATCAGAAATGCTTTCTGAATCCAGCATCTGACTGAGAACTAATTACTGAATCAGATCACAGTTACTAGGCATTCATTGTTTTAAGGCAATTAACAGCAGTATTGAGAAACCTAAGTAATGAAATATTTTAAAAACCTTCCAGTTTTGCTCAAATTTCTAATGTGTTGGGATGGCCAAATGTTCCTTAAAGGCGAGATATAATATGAGTGGCGATATCTTATAATAAAATTTTAATGGATATCAATCTCATTCTCTTCGTGAGAGAATAGATAGGCTCCCCCAAATCAGAGCCAATTGATCATGTTTCATTTGATTTAAGATTAATTTAGAAATAAGTGATCTTAATTTGCTGTGAAATTTGTTAAATTTGCTGAGATGAGATTTACTAAGGTAGTTTCCTACCTTACATGATTGAATAAAGCCTGTTAAAGAAACTATCTTGTTTCTGTAAGTGGTTTCTCAAGCTTGAAATGCAGTTGTGGGGGGAGGAAACGTCAAGAAAATCCACTTAATGGTCCTCATTGATCTGTCTAGCAAGACTTAGTAGTATTACTTTTGATTTTGCTTGATTCTTTTCTTCTTATTTGGAAACATTTGCTGTTTATTTCATGTATAGGATATAAGACATTTAATACTGTAACGGATCGGCGTGTCAGCATAATTTGTGATCCACTTAGTAACTTAATAATAAGCTTTAGACATCATTTAAATTCCAGATATAAACTGTTAAATAACTTAATGCTTATTTTTTTCAGCAGATGTGAATTATTAAAAAGAAAATGGCCCAACGGAGCACTGCATTTCCTTGTCTCGTCACCGAGGAAAGGTATAATATATGGAAAATATGCATCTAAGGTATACTTTTCCTTTCCACCAATCCCATGAGGGCTGCTAGTGGGTGTGATGGTTATTATAAATGACACCTTGTGGCTGTTATGTTACCCAGGGATGATTTTGTTCAAGGGCAAGAGAAGTACAGTCGTGTCCCTCTCCAGCATCCAGTCTGTAGGATCTGCTCAGGGATAGTGAGAAGTGGAGACTTCATAACGGCCCTACAGTACAGTTGTACTTCTGGTCATTAGGAAACTGCAACTCTGGAGGCCACTAACCCTTTTAAATCAGACGTTGCAAATTGGGGGTCCCTAGACCAGAATTGGCTCATGGAAGCACATTGTTTGGCCTGCATTATCTTAAATACTTTTTAAATGACTTGTTAACATTTAAAAATCAGGTGATTTCACGTACAAGTCTGAATTTCCCACTATTCTTGAAATATGAGATAATCCGGAAAAATAAACCTGCATTCCCAGATGGTCGCTCGTGGATGGAGCAAAACTGTGGCTGCATGTAGTGGAGGAATGCCCTTTCCAGGTCTCCAAAGTCCCCTCCCTGTCATATCATATGTGATGGGCATCGTTCATTTATGTCACCTGCTTGACCCTTGTAGGCATTCGAGTTTGTCGTTATGTTAAAGAACTGCTGTAAGGAGGGCATGTCAGGAGACTTTGTGAATACGCTTGGTCTTTATAGGTTTTTTTTTTTTTTTAAAGATTTATTTATTTTAGAGAGAGAGAAAGCATGCACATATGTGAGCAGTGGGGGGTGAGGGGGGTTGGGGGGTGAAAAGAGAGAAAGAGAGAGAGAGAGAAAGAGAGAAAGAAGAAGACTCCCCACTGAGTGGGGGGCCCAACTCGGGGCTCTTTCTCACAACCCTGAGATCATGACCTGAGGCAAAATCAAGAGTTGAGACGCTTAACCAGCTGAGCCACCCAGGCGTCCCAGTAAGCGTGGTCTCGATAAGCTTAGATTGGAATTGGGCACACCTCAGCAGGCCCAGTTCCACCAGCCTCTTGCTTTTGGAGGTCATGGAGCCTGCTACCAGCACAGTTAAGGCTCTGGGTATGATTGTCTCAAGATGCCCGGCTCGCCAAGAAAACTCTCTGCGGCAGAAACCCTGCCTCAAACCGCATTCAGCTTGTAGGGAGAGATAATTTGCATTTCCTTCTCTGGGGAAGTCTTGAATCTGGCTTTGACAATGACTTTGTCCCAATCAACAACGCTTGCCATGTGGCTTCCTTCCACAGGCGAGTTAGAACCATGCCCCGACACAGCCAGTCCCTGACCATGGCACCCTACTCATCTGTAAGTCTCGTGGAGCAACTGGAAGATAGAATCCTCTGTCACGAGAAAACAACGGCTGCCCTTGTGGAGCACGCCTTCCGGATTAAAGACGACATCGTCAGCAGTTTGCAGAAGATGCAGAACAAAGGGGGCGGTGACCGCTTGGCCAGGCTCTTCTTGGAGGAGCACATCAGGAACATAACTGCTATCGTGAAGCAACTGAATCGGGATATCGAGGTGAGTAAGGTGTGTGAAAGTCAGGGCGGCTGCCTGCCTTCCCGCAGCCCGGCTCCTCCCCGCGAGGGGTCAGCGAGTCTAGTCCCTGCCTCCCAGGCAGTAATGCATTCAGACCAAAGCTTTCTGTCTGTGTGTTCTAGTGATCACCAAGGAAACAGCTTGAGCAAATATCCTAATTAAATTTATTTCAGTATTTGATAGCAGTTACTGTCAGTGTTATTTATGTTTAATCTAAATTTACCTTGCTGACTATTAAATCACTTTGTTTTGTTTGGCTCTCAATGGAGAGAGAGAAGAACTAGTCAGATAGTTTCTCCGTGAAACCCTTCATATTGTTGAAGATAGCTATTAAGCCAATTACTAGGTCAGCCTTTGCTGCTTCAGATTAAATGTTTCTAGGCCATAATGATTATGTATAATACGGTTTATTACTAGAACAATTTAGGGATTTGAATTGCTTCTCAGACTTTCCTTTTATTGCTTTATTTTTTTCTCTGAAATGAGCCCAATAAAAGACTAATATTGTCAAAATTTTTAAGATTTGTAAATTTCCTGCTATTTATTGAACAATCACAGGGACCACACAGTTTCGTTCAGGAGCTTAAGATCATTTAGGGCCTGGGTTTTCATTACTGAACACTGGTAATATCCTTCACCTGTAATTTTTAAATATGTAAGTAAGAGGTATGTGGCTAGATTAAGGAAAACCTTTGTTTCAAGTTGTGGAGATTGTATCTGAGTTATGCTTCCTGAAATTTTCAGTGTCAGATTGTGTTTATTTTTTAATGTCTCTATTGAGGAATGATTTATAGGGCATAAAAATCTACCCAGTGTAAGTATACAATTCAGTATTTTTAGAAAGTTTATAGAAAATTTATAGAATTATAGAATTTTGCAACCATCAGTTGCAGTCACAGAACATTTCCATCACCCTGGAAATTTGTATAGATCTGTGTGCAGTCAATCCCCACTTCTACCCAAGGCCCAAGCAACCACTAATCTACTTTCTGTCTCTAAATGTGTCTTTTCTGGACATTCCATATAAACAGAGTCCTACAATATGAGATCTTTTGCGACTTTTTTCACCTAGCATAGTCTTTCTGAGGTTCAGCCGTGTTCTAGCATGTATCAGTGCAGGCAGACCTCAGAGATATCACAGGTTCGGTTCCAAATCACCACAATAAAGCGAAGATTGCAATAGAGCAAGTCAAATGAATGTTTTGGTTT
The DNA here is from genome assembly GCF_017311325.1 of Ursus maritimus. Lineage (NCBI taxonomy): Eukaryota > Metazoa > Chordata > Mammalia > Carnivora > Ursidae > Ursus > Ursus maritimus. The sequence goes on along the minus strand of NW_024426119.1, from coordinate 15,135,994 downwards.
CCCAGTGCATATAAAAGTTATGTTTACGCTACACTGTAATCTATTAAGTGTACAGTAGCATTATGTCAAGAAAATGTACATACCTTCATTTAAAAACACTTTCTTGGGGGCGCCTGGGTGGTTCAGTCGGTTAAGTGTCTGCCTTCAGCTCAGGTCATGATCTCGGGGTCCTGGAATTGAGCCCCGCATTGGACTCCCTGCTCAGCGGGGAGTCTGCTCATCCCTCTCCCTCTACTCTTCCCCTCCACTCATGCTCTCTCTCTCTCTCTGAAATAAATGAATGAATGGATGAATAACTAACTAACTAACTAACTAAATAAATAAATAAATAAATAAAATCTTAAAAAAAACCCAACAACCCCAAAACCACTTTATTGCTGTTGGGTTCTATGCTGGGCAAGGAGTCTACTTAAAAAAATTAAAAATTAAAATAAATAAATAAATAAATAAATAAATAAATAAATAAAAATACTTCTTTGCTAAAAAATGGTAACCATCATCGGAGCTTCCAGTGAGTTGTGATCGTTTTGCTGCTGGAGGGAGGGTCTTGCCTCGGTGTGGATGGCCACTGACTGATCAGGGTGGTGGTGGCCGAAGTTGGGGTGGCTGTGACAAGTTCTTAACATAAGACAATAATAAAGTTTGCTGCATTAATTGGTTCTTGTTTCATGAACAGTTTCTCTATACATACGATGGTGTTGATACTATTTTACCTACAGTAGAACTTCTTTCAAAAGTTTTATCAACTAGGTTTATGTAATATTCTAAATTTTTTATTGTCATTTCAACAGTCTTCATAGCATCTTCACCAGGAGTAGACTGCATTTCAAGAAACCACCTTCTTTGCTCTTCCATAAGAAGCAGCTCTTCATGCTTTATCATGAGCTTGCAGCAATTCAGTTCCATCTGCAGGCTCCACTTCTAACCCCAGTTATCCTGCTGTTTCCACCACATCTCCAGTAACTTCCCCCCTGAAGTCCTGAACCCCATGAGGGTTACCATCAACTTCTTCCAAACTCCTGCTAATGTTGATATTTTGACCTCCTCCCACGAATCACACATGCTCTTAACAGCACGTAGAATGGTGAATCCTTTCCAGAGGGATTTCCAGAAGGGATCACTATCCATGGTAGCTCTAGCCTTATGAAATGTATTTCTTAAATAATAAGACTTGAAAGTTGAATGTACTCCTTGATCCGTGGACTGTGGCATGGACAGTGTGTGAGCAGGCATGAAAACAACATTCATCTCAGGTATATCTCCATCAGAGCTCTTGAGTGACCAGGGTCACTGTCAGTGAATAGTAATATATTGAAATGAATCTTTCTTTCTGAGCAGCAGGTCTCTACAGTGGGTTCAAAATACTCAATAAACCATGTTGTAAATAGATGTGCTGTTATCCAGCCCTTGTTCCACTGACAGAGAGCACAGGCAGGGTAGGCTTATCACAATTCTTAAGGGCCCTAGGATTTTCATAATGGTAAATGAGCATTGGCCTCAACTGCGAATGACCAGCTGCATTAGCCCCTAAGAAGACAGTCAGCCTGTCCTTTGAAGCCTTGAAACCAGGCATTGGCTTCTACTCACCAGCTATGAAAGTCCGAGATGGCATTTTCTTCCAATATAAGGGTGTTTCATTTACACTGTAAATCTGTTGTTCAGTGTAGTCACCTTCATTAATTATCTTACTAGATCCTTCTGGATAACTTGCTGCAGCCTCTCCATCAGCACTGTTGCTTCACCTTGCATTTTTATATTTTGGAGACAGCTTCCTTCCTTAAACCTCATGAACCAGTCTCTGCTAGCTTCAGACTTTTCTTCTGCGGCCTCCTCACCTCTCAGTCTTCATAGAATTAAAGAGTTAGGGCCTTGCTCCAGATTAGGCTTTGGCTTACGGGAGTGCTGTGGCTGATTTGATCTTCTGTCCAGACCACTAAAACTTTCTCTGTACCAGCAACAAGTGTGTTGGGCTTTCTTATCATTTGTGTGTTCCCTGGAGTAGCACTTGTAATTTCCTTCAAAAGCTTTTCCTTTGTGTTCGCAACTTGGTTAACTGACACCAGAGACCTAGCTTTTAGCCCATCTTGGTTTTCAACATGCCTTCCTTACTGAGCTTAATCATTTCTAGATTTTGATTTAAAGTGAGAGACGTGTGGGGCGCCTGGGTGGCTCAGTTGGTTAAGTGTCTGACTCTTGATTTTGGCTCAGGTCGTGATCTCAGGGTTGTGGGATCCAGCCCCGCATTGGGCTCCACACTCAGCATGGAGCCTGCTTAGGATTCTCTCTCTCCCTCTCCCAATGCCCCTGCCCCTACTTGTGCACATGCTCTCTCTCTCAATTAAATAAGTTTAAAAGAAAATAAAAAATAAAGTAAGAGTTGTGCGACTCTTCCTTTCACTTGAAACCTTAGAGGCCATTGCAGGGTTATTCACTGGCCTATTTCAATATGGTTGTGTCTCAGGGAACAGGGAAGCCCGAGGAGAGGGAGAGAGATGGGGGAATGGCTGGTTGGTGGAACGGTCAGAACACACACACATTTACCGATTAAGTTCACCGTCTAACATGCAGTGTGTGGTGTGCCAAAACAATTATGGTAGTAACATCAAAGGTCACTTTGATGGTGATCACAGATCAGCATAACAAAGGTAATAATCATGAGAAAGTTTGAAATATTGTGAGAATTACCAAAATGTGGCACAGAAACATGAGAAATCCTGTTAGAAAATGGCAGTGATAGACCTGCTGAACACAGGGTGCCACAAATCTTCAGTTTGTAAAAAGAAAAATGCAGTGTCTGGGAAGCACAGTAAAACAAGGTATGCCTTTAGCTTATTTCTTTTTGTTTCTGAGTAATATCCTATTGTATGGATATACCACATCTTCCTTATCTATTCATTAATTGATAGACACTTGGATTATCTCCAGGTTTTAGCTATTGTGAGTAAAGCTGCTATGAATGAACACTTCTGTACAAGCCTGTGTGGACGTGTTTTCATTTCTCTTGGGTAAATTACTAGGAGTGGAATTCCTGAGTCTTAAAGTAAATTTATGTTTAACTTTTTTTTTAAGATTTTATTTATTTATTTGACAGAGAGAGAGTGAGACAGCACAAGCAGGGGGAGCGGCAGAGGGAGAGGGAGAAGCAGGTTCCCTGCTAGGCAGGGAGTCCGATTCGGGGCTTGATCCCAGGACTCTGGGATCATGACCTGAGCCGAAGGCAGACGCTTAACCAACTGAGCCACTCAGGCGCCCTGCTTATGTTTAAAACATAGCCAAATAATTTTCCGAAGTGGCTATACACATCTTACAATCCCATCAGCAACATTTGAGATTTCTTGTTTCTCCACATCCTTATCTACACTTGGTATTATCTCTCTTGGATTATAGTCATTACAGGGGATGTGTAGTGGTATTTCACTGTAGTTTAATTTGCATGTCCCTGATGACTAATGATGCTGAGCACCTTTTCATGTACTTATTGGTCATTTGCATGTCTGCTTTGGTGAAATGTTTACTCAAGTCTTCCCATTTTTTAAAAATTAATTTTTAAATTGTGGTAAGATATTTACCATTTTAGCTATTAAGTATACAATTCAGTGACATTAAGTACGTTCACCGTGTTGTATGCAACCATCACCACAACCCACTTCCAAAACTTTTTAATCATCCCAGACGGAAACATTGTTCCTGTTAAACAGTAACCCCCATTCCACACCCCTCTCAGCCCCTGATAACCTCTATTCTACTTTCTGTCTCTATGAATTTGCCTATCCTAGGTATGCCGTACAAGTGGAATCATATAGTATTTGTTCTTTCGTGTCTGGGTTATTTCACTTAGCTTAATATTGTAGCAGGTATCAGAACCTATTTTTAAATTGGTTATTTGTCTTATTACTGAGTTGTAGAAGTTCTTAAGATAGTCTAGATACAAATCCCTTATCATATATGTGATTTGCAAATATTTTCTCCCATTCTTTGGCTTGTGTTTTCATTTTCCTAATGGTGTCTTTTGAAGTACAACATTTAAAAAATTTTTTTTTGTTTTTTTATTTTTATTTATTTTTAATAATTTTTTATTATGTTAGTCACCATACAGTACATCTCTAGTTTTTGATGCAGTGTTCCATGATTCATTGTTTGCGTATAACACCCAGGGCTCCATGCAATACGCACCTTCCTTAATACCCATCACTGGACTATCCCAATCCCCCATCCCCCTCCCCTCTGAAGCCCTCAGTTTAATGAAGTCCAGCTTACCAGTTTTTTCTTTTATGGTTTGTACTTTTAGTGTTGTGTCTGAAGAATTGTTTGCTTAACCCATGGTCAAAGATTTTCTCCTGTGTGTTCTTCTGAAGTTTTAGTTTTAGTTCTTTAGGTCTGTGATCTCTTTTGATCTAAGTTATTTTTCCCCCATATGGATGCCCAAGGAAAAATTTCCCATTTGTCCCTATACTGAAAATCAATTGACCACAAAATATAAGGGTTCTTTCTGGATTCTGTTGCTCTGTATGACTTTCCTACGCCAATACCCCATTGCCTCAATTAATCTCTAGCTTTACAGTACATTTTGAAATCAGGTACCGTAGGTCCTTCAACTTTGTTTTCCTTTTCAAAATTGTTTTGGCTTTGTAGCTTATTTGCATTTTCATATCAATTTTAGGATCAGCTTGTGGTTTTCTGTAGAAAAGCCTACTGAAAACTTTTTTTGTAATTATATAATTATTTTAATTATTGCATCATCATGAAAAAAATTTAAGTGTGGAAGAGTTCTGTGATAGACATTGATGAAAGTAAATCTCTTTCTTAGTTGCAAGCCTACTGGGGTTTTGATAGAAATTGCTTTGAATGTATAGGCCAATTTGGGGAGAATTGCTATTTTCACCATATTGAGTCATTAGTCATTGCAGAGAACCAACTCTCGGTTTTATTCATTTTTTTCTCTTGCTTTTCTGTTTTCTATTTCATTGATTTCAATTCCATATGATTTCCTTTCTTTCTGCTTACTTTTATTTAGTTTGCTTTTCTTTTTCTAGTTTCTTAAGGTGGATGCTTAGGTAATTGGTTTGAGATCTTTAGTCTTTTCTGATAATGGTGTTTAAAGCTATACAGTGTCCTCTAAGCACTGCTTTAGCTGCTTCCCATGAATTTTTGGTATGTTGTGTTTTTGTTTTTATTCAGTTGAAAATATTTTAAATTTCCACTTGTGATTTTATTTTTGGCTTCTGTGTTATTTACAAGTCTGTTGTTTAATTTCCAGAGGTTTGGGATTTCCCAAAACTTATTTCTATTGTGGAGCTCTAGTATAATTCCATGTGGGCAGAGAACATACTTTTAATATTTTTGATCTCTTTAAATTTATTGAGAGTCTTGTTCTGTCAATTATTCAAGTCTCCAGCTCTTACTGTTGAATTATCTTTTTCTCCTTTCAGTTCTGTTAGTTTTTGCTTCAAGTGTTTTGGGGTTCTGTTGTTCAGAGCATGTACATTCATAATGATATATAGATCTTTTTATCATTATAAGAGGTCTCTCTTTCGGGGCACCTGGGTGGCTCAGTTAAGCATCTGCCTTTGGCTCAGGTCATGATCCCAGGGTCCTGGGATCAAGCCCCGCATTGGGCTCCCTGCTCAGCGGGAAGTCTGCTTCTCTATCTCTCTGCCCCTCCCCCTGCTTGTTTTCTCTCTCTCTCAAATAAATACACAAATCTTAAAAAAAAGTAAAATGTCTTTCTTTATAGTAAAATTTCTTATCTTAAATTCGATTTTGTCTGATATTACTATAGCTATCCCAACTCTTTGATGGCTACTGTGTGCATAGTTAATTTTTTTTTTTTTCTGTGATAATTCTCACCTAGCTTATACCTAAGTGAGGTCCTAGCGTACCACATGGTTACCAGCTTTCACTGTTCACTGAGATTCTCATACCTTTACCAAGGACAAGGTTTCACTTGAAATTGTACCCTAATTAAAATACATTTGTCTTCAGGGTTCTAAAATATCTGTACTGCTTAAGATGTTTAAAGAAAAGGATTATGTGTTTGTTATTCAGGGGATGTAGTGGGTCTTTGTTGTTTTTGTGACTGACAGTATCCACTCCAATTTCTTATCTTTTCTTTCTTTTTTTTCTTTTTTTCTTTTTTCTTTTTTCTTTCTTCCTTCCTTCCTTTCTTCTTCTTCTTCTTCTTCTTCTTCTTCTTCTTCTTCTTCTTCTTCTTCTTCTTCCTTAGAGAGGGGGAGAGGGGAGGGGAGAGGAAGGGGAAGAGGGAGAGAAAGGATCTTTTTTTTTTTTTTTTTAAGATTTTATTTATTTATTTGACAGAGAGAGAGACAGCCAGCGAGAGAGGGAACACAAGCAGGGGGAGTGGGAGAGGAAGAAGCAGGCTGCCCAGCGGAGCAGGGAGCCCGATGCGGGGTTCAATCCCAGGACTCTGGGATCATGACCTGAGCCGAAGGCAGACGCTTAATGACTGAGCCACCCAGGTACCCCTAAGAGAGAGAGAATCTTAAGCAGGCTCCAGGCCCAGCTCAGAGCCTGACATGGTGCTCCATCATGACCATGAGACCATGACCTCAGCTGATGTCAAGAGTCAGGCGCTTAGGGGCGCCTGGGTGGTTCAGTGGTTAGGCATCTGCCTTTGGCTCAGGGCATGATCCCAGGGTGCTGGGATTGAGCCCCACACTGGGCTCTTCTGCTGGGAGCCTGCTTCCTCCTCTGCCACTCCCCCTGCCTGTGTTCCCTCTCTCGCTAACTGTCTTTCTCTCTGTCAATTAAAATAAATAAAATCTTTAAAAAAAAAAAAAGTCAGGTGCTTAACTGACTGAGCCACCCAGGCGCCCCTCCAATTTCTTTTGATTATAGAAACTTGATTTCCTTTTGGTGTTTACCTTTCTTCCATTGGTTTCAGACTGGATGGCTGTTCATCAGGTGCCTTATCACCTTTTTAGCTAGAGAGGATTGGAACCCATAAATTAGGCCAGAGCACTGAGACTCTTACTCCCTGGAACTTGAAACCTGAGCAGAGTGATCCAAGGAATGGAAATGGCTGGAGCGTCTTCCCTGCAGCAGCTGTGCTTGCAGGACACTGGCCAGTGTTCCTGCCGCCTGGACTCTAGGGCACACCTTTTATGTCCCTTTTCAGTCTGGATCCCTGGCTGTCCTGTTGGTCGTGTGCCTCTCTCCCCTAATCTTTCCAATACATTCCATCTTTTCCCCTAAGTTAGCTCAGATTCAGGTTTCCATTGCCTGCCACCAAAGAACTCAAATGGCATCAGAAGGGCATAGGAAGTTTAAAAGATCGCTGTAGAGAATATACGTGTTTTTGGAAGGTGGTGTTGGTATTTAGAATGATCTTTCCAGTTGTTTGTGTGTGTGTGTGCGCTAAAGCAGTTTTATCCCAGACGCTGAATAACTTGCCAACCCCAAGTTGGAGAACACCAACTTAAAGATTTCAATTTTGGAAAGGAGTAGAGATCTAGTAGGGGGCTGATATCTCTGCTGTAACCAAATCTAGAGAGGGAGATAGATAAAATCAAAGCAGCTGGGGATAAATCATGATTCTCACATTCCCATCCCCTTAACCAATGGCAAAGAAGTGTTTCTTTCTTTCTTTCTTTCTTTCTTTCTTTCTTTCTTTCTTTCTTTCTTTCCTTTCTTTTTTTAAAGATTTTATTTATTTATGTGACAGAGAGACAGCCAGTGAGAGAGGGAACACAAGCAGGGGGAGTGGGAGAGGAAGAAGCAGGCTCCCAGTGGAGGAGCCCGATGTGGGGCTCGATCCCAGAACGCCGGGATCACGCACTGAGCCGAAGGCAGACGCTTAGCGACTGAGCCACCCAGGCACCCCCAAAGAAGTGTTTCATAAACAAACACCCCTATGTTTCATGTCAGAAAATACTGTGACCTCTCCATTCTTTCCATGCCCAGCAGTGCCCCTGGAGGCACTCAGCTAGCTTCCCTTTGCTCATGTGGGTGGTAGGTGGACTGGAGACTGGAGCCAACCTATTCTGGCAGTGCTGTTCTCAGGTAAAAGCATAGAATGTCACTGTGCCCTTCGAAAATCCTGGACTTGGGGCACCTGGCTAGCTCATTCAGTGAAGCGTGTGATTCTTGATCTTGGGGTCATGAGTTCAAGCCCCATTTTGGGCATAGAGCTTATTTAAAAAAATAAATAAAATTTAAAAATTAAAAAAAAACCCCAAAATTTAAAAAACAACAACAAGAAAACCCTGGCCTTAGTTTTTGCTGTCATCGTAAAAGGTGATAGTGCTTTGGCTGCAACTGTGAGGCCAGGGAATAATTTCCTCTTTGGTAGCTGCTCTGTACTAATCCAGTGATCAGAACCATTTTAAAACATATAATTTCCAAGCTCAGTGGAGCCCTCAATGCTATTTAATAGTTTTTTCATTATAGGAAGACCTCCCTGCCAGCTCCTCCTTTGCGTTGAATTCCCTTTCCCTAAAGGTATCCTGGGCACCCAGCTCTGCCACTGTTACCACAGCATTTACTGAATAGGACTGGCATTGTTTACCAGTCTGTTTCCCCAATAGATTGCGAACTCCTCAAAAAGAAAGAAACCTTGTCTGAGTCATCTGTGCATTGTCCAGCATGGCGTTTGGAGCAAAATGCCATGAATGCTTATTAAGTGAATAAATGCCCAATTCATAGTGAAGCCAGTTGCAGATTTGCTGGTAGCAGAAAGAGAAGAAGAGACCCTGAGGTCCTCTGTACTGACTGCAGCCTTCTCAGATGAGGCATCCAAGGCCCAGGGGAGTGAAGGGACTTGTCTGAGATCTCAAGGCCAGGAAGTGGCAGTGCTGAGACTAAACCCAGATTGTTAAAATCCAAAAATATGCTCCTTTTCCTCTTGGAAGCTCTTCTAGAACTCTGATCTTAGGTAGCCAACTCTCAAACGTGACAGGGAGTGCTTTTCAACCATTCTTTGCTTTCTCAGTATCTCTACCCCTTCAGGAAGAATTTCTTCATGAAAGCAGGTAATTCTAGCTTTCGTTCTCACTGCGTTCTCTCCCGCCCCGTCATTCCTTTGATTCGAGTTCATTAAACTGCTTCATTACAGTTACCAGCAGACATCCCTACGAATTCAGTCATCAGTCCTGTAGGCTTTTGCTAATTATTTTTCTTAAGGTGTGTTTTTAAAATGTGATTTTTGAGTGATTTACAATGTAGTGAGTTTTAAATTTCAATTCTGCTGTTTTTCCATCTCAAAACACGTTGTATGTAGTGATTATTCTTGCCTGAACCAGACAGCACTCTTTTCCATTTACATATATTTTTGGATTTGCGGTTTTGCAAATGAAAAGATGATTTCCGTTGTAGAGAGGAAAAACTGAGTAAAATCTGATTCTGATAAAAATGTACTTTGCATGTATGAGCATTTACTTTTTATAACTGGTAATAACTATATATCATTGTGAAGTAACAGAAGGAAGATTGGAAATTTAATAGACTCCAATATGAAACACTAATTATACGGTTTTACATATATTATGAGTCTAAGCATGTTTACCCAAACATAACTAAAATTAGGAGGCTTGATGAGATATCAGAATGGCCACATGGTAGCCAAAATTTGTTAAAGTAAAACCATGGTGTAGATTAAAATTTAAAAAGTACTAAAAGGAAGTCTTTATAAGTAGTGTAAAATCGGGATGGTGGGCATTATGCAAAGACAATATTTGCATATTTAAAGAAAAGAGGTGTGAAGATATTCAAACCGTATTTAAATGATGCGAGAGAGATATTTTTGTCTGTAGATTCTTTTCCTTTTTTTTTTTTTTTTTTTTTTTTAGTAAGCTCTATGCCCAATGTAGACTTGAACTCACAACCCCAAGATCAAGAGTCGCATGCTTTACCGACTGAGCTGTCCGGGTGCCCCTTGTCTTTAAATTCTTTTTTTTTTTTTTTTAAGATTTTTTTTTTTTTTTTTAAGATTTTATCTATTCGACAGAGATAGAGAGAGCCAGCGAGAGAGGGAACACAAGCAGGGGAAGTGGGAGAGGAAGAAGCAGGCTCCCAGCAGAGAAGCCTGATATGGGGCTCGATCCCAGAACACCGGGATCACGCCCTGAGCTGAAGGCAGATGGTAACGACTGAACCACCCAGGCACCCCTTTTTTTAAGATTTTAAAATTTATTTTACAGAGAGGGAGAGAAGGAATGTGGGGAGGAGGGGCAGAGGGAGAGGGAGAATCTCAGGCAGACTCCCCGCTGAGCATTATGCCCTATGTGGGGCTTGATCCCAGGACCCTGAGATCATGACCAGAGCCAAAATCAAGAGTCAGACACTTAACGGACTGAGCCACCCAAGTGCCCCCTTGTCTTCAGCTTCTGAATGAATTTCTTCAGTGAATTGCCTGGTTTTAAAATTATTCTTATTACTGGTTTACATTTGTTTTTCAGTTCAATAAATAAAATCTTACTGGGTATTTGTTTTGTCAAATTCTGTCTCCAAAGATGATTTTGCATCACAAAGCTAAAGCTGTAGTCATCTCAAGATGTAAAGTTCACTCCAGGCTCCTAACAGAACTATTCAAATTGAGACATACTATATCTTGTTAATACTCTACTTGGCAAGTTTACCTTCGTAAGTCTTTATGATTCTGTCACATGGCTCTGACCACAGTACACAGGAAGAAAAGTAAAATGTATTGTCAAACCTTCCAAACAGTGTGATTATTGCCCATATTTTGTCGGCAGATTCCAACGTCAAAACAGATAACTCTTGTGTGCTAGTACACAGTAGGTGCTTGATAAATGTTGAATGAAAGAACTTATTGTTTTAATGCATCCCCACCCATTGTCTCCATTGGCAGTTTGCCTTATGATGTGGACTATGTTATCAATTATTTATTCCTCGGAAACATTCCACAAATAATCGTCATCATTATAAATTTAGAAGAGGTAATGTGGTCCACTATGAATTATACATGTCTAGATTATCTGTACTGTCCTTAATTTAAGCTTTTATCAATCTTTGGAAGCTGACTCCTGATAAGCAGTCCATGGCCCTTTTGTTGGTGATAAGCTTCCCCTTCCATGACACTTGGTTGGCTTTGGAAATGGTTGAGACCCCCATGTCTGCTAAGGGTTTTCACTGTGTCTTTAGACTTTGGGGACCCAGGCAGTGGGGTCTGCTACATTGCTGGTTGGAATCTACAGACCTACTCCTGGTTTCCATGTGCTCAGGCTTCATAATGTCTGTCTGGCTTGGGGTGGCTTTGACCTAGTTAGGTTGTGGGAAACTGTGTCACGCCCTCACTTATTGACTCAATTATACATAATTTCCTAGTTTAATAGTCTGCAAATGGGCTGTTGGAGAGTTTTCTGAACTCAAGTGATAGTGCAGAGTTGGACCTTATTAGCATGTCACAGCAAAGGTGTGGACAGTCATGTTGACGTATAGCTGGGGCACAGATGGGAAGTGGGTTCAATGTGCATCTAGCACAGTCAGCAAAGAGAGTCTCGGCTGCCAGACTTCATATATTTTACCTAAACAAGGAATTTCAGCCTGCAGCTGTGATCTTGTCCCACTGGAACAGGTTTATCAGCAGAGGGACTTTGGCGTTATCATCTGTATTAGTCAGGGTTCTCCAGAGAAACAGATCCAATAGGTTATTTATTTATTTATTTATTATAAGGTATTGACTCGCATGATTATGGAGACTGAGAAGTCCTATCATCTCCCATCTGCAGGCTGGAGACCCAGGAAAGCCAGCGGTCTAGTCTGAGGCCTGGAGCCAGAGAGCTGATAGTGTAGACTTTAGTCCAAGTCTGAAGATCTGAGCACCAGAAGTGCTGAGGGCAGGAGAAGACGGATGTCCCAGCTCAGGCAGAATGAGAATGCCACCTTGTTCCTCCTTTCTTTTCTACCATGGCTCTCAAAGAATTGGGTAGTGCCTACCCACTTTGGAAAGGACATCTATCAGTTCAAATGCTGATCATTTCTGGAAACGCCCTCACAGACACACCCAGCAATAATGCTTAACCACTTATCTGGGCATCCCTTGGCTCCGTCAAGCTGACACATAATTAACCATCCCATTATCAAAATTCATTTTGTTTTAAGTCTACCCACTAGCTGTGGCTTGTCATGTGACTTGACTCTAGAGGGAGAAAACAGTGAATGAATGCAATTGAGCATTTGTTGATAGAGGTTTTTCAGTGTAGAGTAACAAATTGGTGTTCTGCTGCCTGCCCTTGTCACTAATACATTTAAGCTTGTCCCAGGCCGTCTTCGAGGGCCTGATCACCTCTGGACACTGGCTAAATACAATCTCTGAGACTAGAATGTGGGAGACCAAGTCCTAGAACATGGAACTAAGTTCATTGGTCTCTGTTGGGAGCCAGGCATTGTTAGGAGCACTGGGGCTACAGTAGTGACTAGACATGCAAGGCCCTTGCTCTTAGGCTTGCTGCATTCTAGTAGGGTTTGCAGCCAGTAAACACTAAGTAACCAAGGTAATTTCAGCCTCAGTCCGGTGGTCTGGTAAGATAGCATTGAGAGTGACTGTGGGGCTTTTTCAGGAAGAGGGTGGGTTAGGTAACATGTGAACTGAGACTTGAGTGACAGAAGGGGCCAGACAAGCCAAGGTGGTGGTGTGGGGGGAGGAGCCACACAGGGCAGGGAACATTCCAGAAAGAGGAAGCTGCAGATTCCAAGATCATAAACAGAAAGAAGCTTGGCCTATTTGGGAGCAGAAAAAGGACCAATGGGATTGGAGTATCATGGAATGAGTGGGGCAGGTGGATGGGGTGTGTGGGAATAGGACCAGATCTTTAGCCTTGGAAGTTATGATGGGAAGTTTGGAGTTTGGAAATGGGAAGCCATTATCTAATTTTAAGCAAAGGAACTTAATTCAGACACTTGGTTCTAGGGATACATTAGTGAATAAAACAGCTAAAAACCCATGCCCTCCTGTTGCTTACAGACTGATTTTTGTTTCAAAAAGATCACTCTGGCTACTACATGGGGAAAGGGTTATAGGGGAGGAACAAAAATGGAGGCAGGGAAATGGGTTGGGGGCTGCCGTGGCGGTACAGGGGCAAGATGATTAGGATGAGGGGAGTCACGGTGGAGATGGGAATTGGATGGGTTCTGGATGTGTTTCTGAGGTAGACCTGACAGAACTTTTGGCACGTTGAAGGCAGTGTGACTTCGTTTAGGACTTGGCAAATTTTAGGGACCCCTTGAATGTCCATATGGAAATGCCAGGAAGGCAGTTTGATATGAGGCTGGAACTCTGAGAAGTTTTAAGTCCTGTTGTGAAGATGAAAAAGCCATGTGGGAGATACTATCTTATGAGGCCCTGCCCTGTTGTTGTTGGGCCTTTCCCCAGGTGATACTGGAGTTTCACTTTCCTTTCCATGTCCTCACAAATTTGGGAAAAGTTGGAGAAGGAGAAACAGGCAGAGCTGTTTCTGTCCAGGCCAATCCTAGGCAATACTAACTTGTCTGGGGGGGGCGAGGTCCGGGGTGGGCTTGGGGTTGGGCATGGGTCCATATTACCTTTGCGTACACAGCGTGGTATAGCGCTGTGGGATTCATACCCGAGCGCCGTTTCCTACGGTCTTTGGGAAGGGAGATTTTGAAAGATAGGTCATACCTTAGAAAAAATAAATGAAGATTTGGGTTGTCACTTTTTCCAAGTGTGTCTTTGCTCTGTGAAACAGTATTGTATGGTTTTAGGCCATGCACTTACCGCTCTGTAGTCTGCTGCCACAGCCGAGTTCCCTCCCCGAAGGCAGGCCTGGGGCACAGCGCGTGATGGGCATGCAGAAAATCGTTCCTTGAGTTGAAGTGACAATAATGGAGTGTCTATGATAGAGTGCGATGTAACCTTTTTAAAGTAAACACATCGCTTTGATACATTGCTCCAAAATGACAGATTAGGGAAGATTACTGGCTGTACAGGGGGTTTGTTTTTCCAAGGCTTCATCAGAGAATTCTCTGATACCTTCTGTTTTCACATAACTTTTCAGTAATATGAATATTGCATTAAGTTTTGATGTAATTCTTTTCTGTATTATTCAAAGAAAACACTTATAATACAATATCTTATTCATCTGCTTAAGAATTCTGAAAGTTAAATGGGATTTTCTTATTTGTAAGCATTAAAACACACACATTCACACACATTTTTTTCTGGTTATAAAAATAACGTAAGGTCTTTGTGGAAAATACAAAAAAAGGAGGAAGCAAACATAATCCCCCTCTAGAGAGTAGCAAAACATTAATACTCTAGTATTATTTTATGTGTATCTTATACATAGCGGGAATCATGCTGTATATTTATTTTGTACCCTTTCTTTTTGCTTGATATTAAATTGTACACATTTTCTCTTAATTTTAAAAGCTCTCCACGAACTTCTAACTGGTTGTGTAATAATGTATAGATACCTTGGAAAATACTGGGTATATCTTACTAGGAAGATATCTTTGTGTATACATTTTTGTCAGTTTTGTTATTATGTCCCTTAAGATTAATTTCAAGAGCTAGGGTTACTGGATCAAAGGGTATGAACATTGTGAATATATTTTGATGGCTCACGTCCCAGAAAGATGTATCAGGAAGGGCCAACTATACATCTTTAATTTTGACATACATTTTAGTATTATAAATTAAAAATATTTGCTTTTTTAATAAAAGAAAATGGTATGCTTTTTTACATTTTCCATAGTCTTTATTAGAGGAAGTTTAAGTTCACAGCAAAACTGAGCAGAAAGCAGAGTTCCCAGACTCCCTCTCCCCATACCTACAGAGCATCCCCCATTATCAACACACCACAGTGATGCATTATCATGGTATGACTTTCAGTTTCCGTTTCTTTGCTTACTAGAAAGATTGAACCTTTTAAAAACTGTGTTGTTTAATTATTTTTAACACCCCCTTTTGTGGGTTGCTGTTCTTAGTGATTTCTTGACTGAGAGACAACTCAGATGAAATAAGATTGGTTATAGCTTTTGTCATTTCTACAGCGTCTGATTCAGTGTTCCTCTAGGGGTCTGTGGGCCTTGAACTTCTGCCTTTCTGGGCCCGTACTCTAGCTTTGGCTCTCTGGGGGTGGAGCCCAGGGATTTGTGTATTTAACAAGCCACCTGGGGTTTCTTATGAACCTTAAAGACGCTTAAGAAACCCTGGTCTTCAGCCTTATAATAAACAAAGATTTGAAACATTACATATAAAAAGTACGTACTACACTCTATAAACTATAAGGAATAAGCGTTACTTCCTATGAAAGGGAACACCAGCGCCTTCTCATCAGTGGGAGAGTGTCAGCACCAGATTAGTCAGATCTGAAGTTTTCTTACAAGGATGTGTTCAGATGACTAACGTTTTGTCATTCACAGGTATTGTAGCTGGTTTGCATTCTTCTTAATAGAGCTTTCTTCATTCAGAAAAAGCTGGAAACTATAGCAAATAACAGATAGGTCTAGCAGTTCCAAATTCCTTTCAGTGAAATATTTGTTTTACTGTCACTCCCCTCTATACTGGCTCCAACCGGGTTTCCAATAAGGAAAACACAAAGGCTTCACATTGCTTATTTCTGCTTTTTACCAGGGAGTTTGAAAATCCTAAAATAATGTATGTAAGTGCAGTTGTCTGCATACTTAAAAAAGAATAGTTGAGAAAAGGCAGCACAGAAACAAGTTAGGTACATCTGTGTGCAAGTCTGCACGCTGTGCTCTGCGCACCAAAAGTGTGGCTGCCCTCTGTCACCATGCGACGCTCTTACAGTATCATTGACTGTATTCCCAATGCTGTGCCTTTTCTTCTCGTGATGTACTCATTTCATACCTGGAAACCTGTGCCTCCCACTCCCCTTCACCCATTTTTGCCCATCCCAGCCCCCCCGTGGCAACCATGTTTGTTCTTTATTTATGGGCCGATTTCTGCTTTTTATTTGTTTGTTTGCTCATTTGCTTTGTTTTTTCACTGTGAGGACACAGTGAGAGGGAAGGCAGACAGCCATCTGCAAGCCAGGGGGAACCCCCCCCCAAAACAGACCATGCTGGCACCCTGATCACAGACTTCCCAGCCTTAGAACTTCGAGAAATAGATGTTTGTTGTTCATGAGCCACTCAGTCTGGCATTTTGTTCTCGTAGCCCCAGCTGCCTAAGACAGGATGCTTAGGAGATCTGGGTACAGCATAAAATTTCTCCCTTGAACTTAAATTTTTAAAACTCAGGGGATGAGCTAGAGGCAAGGATGATTACTTTCGTGAATTGACTTAGTTGCCCACGAGGCAAAGTGGAAGAGATGCTGGAACATCAGAGCCAAATATGAAGAGAGAGAAACCATGAGGGGAAAGATAGAAGACTCGGGGGACAGATCTAGGGCATGTGAACAACTGGAATTCCAGAAGGAGACACACAGATGGAGAAGAAACAATAGCTACATAGAAGAATAACCTGAGACTACAGGTTGAAAATTTCACTGAGTTCCAGGTAGAACTGAAATAAAAAAAAAAAAAATCTGATAAAACTGAATTCCAAAATAGAGGAACAAAATCTTGCAAGCTTGTAGGTATAAAGAGCCAAGAAACGTACAGAGGAACAAGCACCAGACCTATCAGTCTCGAAGTTGATTGGGAGGAAAGGCCTTGAAGTCAAGAATTCCATACCCTTTTCAGTTGATCCCCACCCTTCAGGGTGAGGGAAGGAGAGTTATCGACATGGCAGGGATTCAGAGTTTTCATCCAAGCGCCTGATTTGAGGAAAGTGTTAGGGAGTCTACACAGGGACCCTGAGAGAGGGGAAAATGAAAAGGAGAAGCACAAAGGTAGTCAGTGATCCGTAAAACAAGACCTATAGTATTTCATGTAAGTGGCTATTGAAGGATGCCTGGGACTGGGTAACAGAAGCACTGAAAAAAGGAGAAAAAATTATTGAAATAGAAGCGACATTTTATAAGCAAAATTCTAATTATAACCCAACTAGAAGTCCCAAGTTATTTTAGCAAAGCCTAGTTGGGGTGAGGGAAGAAAAGTAAAATCCTTTCCAGTAAGCCATCTGGGTTGGAGGGTGAAGGAGGGAGGGCATGAGGGGCACTGAGTGTCTCTTGCAGAGGAGAGGGGAGCCTCTCAGGATCAGAGCCTGGAGTAGATGTGTGTGGTTATGGATGTGGGGAAGGGAAAGGAGCCATTCACGTAATGGCAATGGCCAGGAACATTCCCCAGTTCACAAGGGGAGGGAGGACGATGAATGGAAACCTGATTAAAGGGGTCAAAATTAGGAAAAGGAGCGTGGAACCAACCTAAATTGTCTATACGAAGCGAGATGAAAGGTCAAATGGAAACACAGAGGGCAGTGTCATGAGGGACAGCACCATCTGTGGAGCCAGGGTCCCTAGTTCAAAGCCCAGCTCAGTTCCTTAGTAACTGTGGCTTTGGGCAAGCTACTTAGTATCTTAGAGAGTTCACCTCCTGTGAGATGGAGATAATAATAGTACCCGCTTCAGAGGGTACATGTGAGGATTACATAGGTTAGCATACCTACAGCATGCCTGGCATCCAGCTAGACCAGGCAGGGGTTTGCTCTGTCATTAATAGAGCGTGGTCACCACGCTAACGTTAGGCGAGAAGAAGCAACATTAAAAGCTCTGCATCAGAAGAGAAGGTTATGGTGTAATGGTTATGCCCACTTTTATGACAGCTCTGTATGTGCCAACTAAGACGGCAGCTAAATCCCTAAAGTGGAAAGTGTTAAAAATGTAAGGAGAACTTGATGAAAATATTTTACAAGGGGAGAATTCATAAAACGGCTTTCACAGACGGAGAGATCTACCAAAAATAAATAAGAGCTGGAGAGCGTGGATAACGGAATCAGCAAACTCAATCTAACAGACAATATTGAACCTTTTGTTCCTCCAGCAGTTTTTTGCATGGAACATTTAATAAACAGATGCCACAAAGCAAACCCTAATACATTCAAAAAATTAAATATATCACAGAATGTATTTGTGATCCTAAGCCAGTAAGGTGGAAATAAATAAGAAAAATGACCAAAAACTTGACTGCTTGAAAATGAAAAAACACAACTCTAACTGATCCATAGATACCTCAATATCCTTAGATCAAAGAGGAATTCAGAACTGAAAACCATAAAAAGGAAAGCACTTCACACCCAGCCTATCGACGCAGCAAATACTGTTGTAAATCAAGTCTTCATCATGGAGGAGACATAATGTAGTTAAAGGAACTCAACGCTCATCTTTTTTTTTTTTTTAAAGATTTTATTTATTTATTTGACACAGAGAGAGACAGCCAGCGAGAGAGGGAACACAAGCAGGGGGAGTGGGAGAGGAAGAAGCAGGCTCATAGCGGAGGAGCCTGATGTGGGGCTCGATCCCACAACGCCGGGATCACGCCCTGAGCTGAAGGCAGACGCTTAACCGCTGTGCCACCCAGGCGCCCCTCAACGCTCATCTTTTAAAATTACTAAAGGAGTGAGTAAAACCAAAAGGAAGCAAGAAGACTGTAAAAATATGAAGCTGACATTAATCAAATAGATGAAAATGTTTAAGCGCTTGAACAGGGAAAGATATAAGAAATCACGCGCTTTTTCTTTGCAAAGGGGAGGGAAGGTGGTGGTGGTGAGGGCCGTGCAAAGGACAGAATAAAGGTGGAGAAGGGGAGGGCAGAAGGAAGGCATGTAGGGAAGAGTAAGGAAATGGAAGAAACGTCCGATGTAGCCTTGTGCTTTTGAGTGGTCTCCCGTGACCTAGGACTCAGGTTCTCCGGTCTCTCTGTCCGTCCGTCTGTCTGTCATGTTTCAGCTCACCCTCTTTCCTGCTTTGAGCAGGCAGCATGGCAGCGGGGTTACAGTGTACGGTTCCGGAGCCAGGCTGCTGGGTCGGTTCTGGCTGGTCACTTGCCGTCCATGTGACTTTGGGTGTATCCTATGAGCCGCTCGTGCCTCAATCCTGGCCTGTAACCCGAGAGCATGGACTGGATTTGGCGCCTGGCGGTGTGCAGTGCAGCACCAGCCTCCTCTATCCGGTACATGCTCAGTAAACACCAGGGGTGTCCTCACCCTCCCCACCTCCATCCATCCTTAGAGGATTTCCCAGGAAGGATGCTCCACGGGGTCATGCTTCCGCCGGGCCACCTGATCTTCAAGCAGTTTAATGCCTTTCTAAGAGACGCCATTCTGCCTTTCCAGCGTAAACACTGTTCTCAGATAAGCACTAGAAGATCAGCATTTGCTGTCTTCACTGTATGCTGGGCATTGTAAGTGCTTCCCATGCGTTCTCTCATGTGACATTCACAGTGCCCTGAGAGTACAGTCACCGTTACTATGAACAGATGAGGAGAAGGAAGCTAAGAGAACTTACGCACTTGCCCAGGATCACACAGCTAGAGGAACTGAATTTGGACCTGTTTGTCTGACAACTACTGCCCATCCCCGTCCCTGCTTGCTCTTGATTTATTGCTTCCTGATGGATTTAGGGAGTCTTCCTTTAAAGCAATGACTTTTGAAAAACAGCCTGGGGTGGTAGAAAGAGCTCTGAACTGTGTAGCAAATGTCCAGGGTCCTAGTCCTAGTCTGGGCTTTGCCCCGTCCTTCAGGAGCAGGGGGCAGGTTGGGGGGGGGGGGCCTCCACCAAGTCACGTGACATCCAAGTCTCAGGGTTTTTAGTGGCAGATTAAGGGACTGGGTCTGGGTGAGATCTCTGAGGTCTCTCTAAGCCCCTGGTTCTCTGAACACATGGATATCGGGTGCCTGTTAAAAAGGAGCCTCTTATGAATGGAATTAGATGTTCTTATTTTTGCCAAAGTATAAAATGCTTTTGTGACAGCAAGTACATTCTCAGATGACCCTCTTGGTGGTTTTTTGTGTTGCCCAGGTCCTCCAGGAGCAGATCCGGGCCCGGGACAACATCAGCTACGGAACGAATTCTGCCTTAAAGACTCTGGAGATGCGTCAGCTCTCCGGTTTGGGGGACCTTCGGGGAAGAGTGGCAAGGTAGGTGGTTGGATGTGTGCGACTGTATCTATCAAAAGCTGTTTTTCATCAACTCCATTTCACAAAGTATCTATTCACAAAGCCCCAAAGCAAATTCTTCACATTCTGCTAGTACATCCCCTCCTTTGCCCGTGAAATCTAAGGTAGAAGTCACACCTGATCATGAGCATGCCGGGATTTCTTATGTTGTGTTCGGCGAAGGAAATGTTGGGAGAGCGCAGTCAACCCGTCTAATCTGGCAGGGAAATACTATGCTTATTGACTCCAAGAAGACAAAGTTGAGACTTATATTTTGTGTGTCTCTTTTAAAATTTTCATTTTCTTTGTAATTTGTTTTTATTGTATTTTCTGAAAATATTGGTCTGTGATAGATTGGAGACTTAGAAAAAAGATCTTTGACCTCAGATGGTAACAAAGGTGCTGCTCCAGCCGCTTACTACTGAAAGCGTGCTCTGTGGACCAGCAGCATTGGAGTGACCCAGGAACTTGCAGGAAACGCACGAGCTCTGAAATATTTATGGGCCTCTTCTGCCCTCTGCTGCTGTTAAGAGTCAAGTACAAGTCTACGCGGGAGCTGTGGCGCCAATGAGCAACTGGAATCAGGCTGAGGTGAAAATGAGCGTGGTCTGTGAAGGGTTGGATGGAAGAAAGAGCAGGACCCACAGGATCCAAAGCCTCTATGGAGCAGAGGAGCGTAGTGTTGGGGGTATTTGTGCAGACAGCACACGAAGGACCTTGAATGCTGGGCGTGTGTGTTTGGGGCTGGTGGATGAACATCAGTCTCCTGGCACAGGGCTCCATGGATTGAATGTAGGCCTAGTCGTGTGGTTTTCTCTTCTCATCTGGGTCAGCTCCTGTCTTCTTAGTATGACCCTTGGTGATGAACCCCCCGGTGACCTTATCTCTCTCACCTCCAGCACTGTACTTTTCAGCAGTGATCAGCTGTTTGTTATTCCCTGAATGGGCTGTGCTCTCCTATCTGTGAACTTTGCACATTGTTCTTACACTCAGCATGCCTTTTCCCCCTTTTTTCTAACTTCTGGTCAGCCTTTCAAGTTCAGCTCAAATGTTGCCTCCTCCAGGAAGTCTTCCCTGATAACCCACTCTCCTGAGCTCCCCTGGCATTCTGTTCTATCGAATCTCTCTGTTTTCTTCACTTAGGGGCAGAGTACCATATCTTTTATTTTTGTAACGTGTGTGCTTAGAACAGTCTCTGGAAAACAGTAGATAATAAATGTTTGTTGGGATGAATTAACGATCTAGAAAACCACCATAACAGGACTGAAAAACTTGAATCCTTTTTGTGGAGGTTGGCTTAAAAGCAACCCCATTTTTCAGTACCTCCCAGAAGAGTGAGGGGTTAGAAGGGCTTCAGAGCTACAGGGCAGAGCAGGGACTTCTGGGAAACTTTGAGCATCTGCCTGTGCACTTTAGTTGCAGATGAAGATTAAGTGGTGCAAAATATGGACGAGGCCTGCACAGGGCATGGTGTGGAGTGAACACAGAACGCGAGGGAACATTTATGACCACAAGGCAGGCCGTGAAAATAGCCTCGTGAAGCTGGTTCCAATTACAAGATGGAGAGATGACCTTGAAACACTTTCAGGAATTTTACATTTTTCCCGTGCGGTTTCTTACTAACAGGTTCCTTCTCTGTAACAGACACTTTACTCTGAAACAATCACAAACATTTGTTGTGAGCACCCCCTGTTTTTGCTTTGTTCTGTGTTTCTACTAGCCTTTCCCCTGGAATGCTGATGAGACTGATTGTTGAAATCAACTTATGTGAAAAAAATTCGTTGGGGAAGTTTTGGCTTTCTTGCATTGAATTGGAAGAGCATAAACTTTTTTTTTTTTAAGATTTTTTGTTTATTTATTTGAGAGAGAGAGCACATGGGGGGAGAGAGAGAGAGAGGGAGAGAATGAGAGAGCACAAGCAGGGGGAGCAGCAGAGAGAGAGAGAGGGAGAGGCAGGTTCCCTGTAAGCAGGGAGCCCGATGCAGGGCTTGATCCCAGGACCCTGGGATCATGACCTGGGCCGAAGGCAGACGCTTAATGGCTGAGCCAGCCAGGCGCCCCTAAACTTTTCTTTTTAAGATTTATTTATTCATTTGAGAGAGAGAGAGAGAGAGAGCATGTGCAAGCAGGGGAGGGACAGAGGGAGAAGGAGAGAGAATCTTAAGCAGACTCTGTGCTGAGCACAGAGCCTGACGCAGGGCCTGGCACAGGGCTTCATCTGACGACCCTGAGATCACGACCAGAGCCAAAGCCGAGCGTCGGAATGCTCAGCCGGCAGTGCCGCCCCAGCACTCCAGAGATGTGAACTTTTTAAGTGATGGTCTTAAGTCGCTAGGCTGCTGTATTGTTGAGGGTTTATTTAGCGCTTATGGATCTGCTGGTGAAGCGACTGATAGGAAGCGGGCCCTGCGGCTTCCCCTGGGATTCCGCATGGACGGGAGAGACACCCTTGCCCCACTAACGGTGGCGCCCTGAACAGGGCTGTCTCAGAGGTTTCCCATCCCCCCCTAAAGTGGAGCTCAGGGAGTTCGGCTTTGCCATTCCTACCGGAACAGTGGCGGTTACCTGGCCTGCTTCTTCATTTTCCAATGCTCAGCAGCCACTTCCAGTTTCTTCTGCAGCGTCTGTTTGCACGGCGTCAGAGCCTTAGAGCAGAGGCACAAGGTCCCTCAAGGGCAGCAAGTCCAGATGTACAGGAAAAAGTAGGTAAATTGGACATCATCAGATTTAAAGTCTTTGGCTTTTATAAATAATGCTGCCACGAACATTCATATACAAGTTTCTGTGTGGCCATATGTTTTCATTTCTCTTGGATATATATACCTAGGAGTATAATTATTGTATAATGTGGTGACTCTATATTTAACCTTCTTTTTTTTAATAGATTTTATTTATTTGAGAGACAGACAGAGATGTAAGAGAGAGCACGAGTGGGGGGTGGGTGGGGAGAGGGGGAAGCAGGCTCCGTGCTGAGCAGAGACCCCCCAACGTGGGACTCGATCCCAGGACCCTGGGACCGTGACTTGAGCCGAAGGCAGACGCTTAACTGACTGAGCCACCCAGGTGCCCCTGTATTTAACTTTTTGAGGAACAGAACAGCCAGACTGTTTTCCGAAGTGGCTGCACCATTCTATGGTGCCGGCAGCCCTATGTGATGGCTCTGATCTCGCCCCTTCCTCACCAACACTTGTCTCTTTGATTAGAGCCAACCTTGTCGGTAGGAAGTAGCGTCTTGTGGTTTTGATTTGCGTTTCCGTAGTGACTAATGGCGCTGAACATCATTCAGCGTGCTTATTGCTCATTCGTACGCCTTCCTTGGAGAACTATTGATTCAGATCCTTTGCCCATTTTTAAGTGGATTGATTGTCTTTTTGTTACTGAGCAGTAGGAGTTCTTTATATATTCTAGATTTGGTTCTCTTATCAGACATCTGAGCTGAAAAAGTTTTCCCCCTTTCTAAAAGTTTTCTCTTCATTTTCTTGATGGGGTCCATTTGGTCCTTTTAAAAAATTATTTCTGTCTCTTTGTTGATATCCTCTCTTTGATGAGACACTGTCATTATACCTTCCTTTACTTCTTAAAGCACGTTTTTTCTATTTCTTTGATCATCCTGCATTTATAAGGGCTGCCGTGAAGTCTGTGTCATTTAAATCTGACACCCGTTCCTTCTCACTGGCAGTTTCTTTTCCTGCTTTTATTCTGTGTTCAGTTCACATTTCCTGGTGATTTTGTGTGTCTCATAATTTTTATTAAAAACTAGACATTTTAGGGGTGCCTGGGTGGCTCAGTCATTAAGCGTCTGCCTTCGGCTCAGGGTGTGATCCCAGAGTCCTGGGATCGAGCCCCGCATCAGGCTCCCTGCTCTTCTGGGAGCCTGCTTCTTCCTCTCTCACTCCCCCCGCCTGTGTTCCCTCTCTCGCTGGCTGTCTCTCTGTCAAATAAACAAATAAATAATCTTTTTAAAATATAATTTTTTTAAAAAACCTGGACATTTTAGGTAATATATCATAGCAATCCTGGATACTGACAGCCCTTACCCCCTGTTTGCTTTTGTTGTTGTTTGTTTGTTTAGTGACTTGCCTGGGTTAATTTAGTGGTGTCTGTTTCCCCTGCAATATAAAGTGTCCTGTGCTCAGTCACCCTGGGAAGACAGTGGTTTTAGCAAGACTGTCTTTGACTATCTCTTTCCCTGATCTTTTATTAAGCTGGTGGCCTCTGCAGGTATCACACCCAGATCTTAGGCTTCATTAATTGCTGTTAAATTGTTCTATTGGTTTTGGGTTTTTTTTTTTTTGAGATTTATTTATTTATTTATTGGGGTGGGGAGGGACAGAGGGAGAGGTAGAGAGAATCTCAATCAGTCTCTGTGCTGAGCGTGGAGCCTGATGCGGGGCTCAATTTCATGACCATGAGATCATGACCTGAGCTGAAACCAAGAGTCGGACACTTAACCGACTGTGCCACCCAGGCGCCCCTCTGTTGTTTTTGACAATACCCTGTGACATAAATTGCTCTACTATCTGATTCAATTCAATTATTGCTTGCCTTTAAGGGCTTAATTATGTATATAAACAGGAATTATTCTGTATATAGGTGATTATAATATGGTATATGAACAGCTTAATGTCACTGCCTTTGGTGTGCTATGCCACCATGTCACAAACTATAAGAGACGTTCTGCTTAAGCATGTTGCCTGGTCAGGTCTGTTGCTCGACCTTTGGGACTCCGTTGCTGGACTTCTGACCATGTCCCCACCATTGATCTGATAACCTGGAGCTTCCACACGATGGCCACAACCAAGAGCTGCACCTGGGAGATAGCTATCTAAAGACCTGAAAAGGGAAATTTTGGAATGACTACATTATTACTTCACCTATAATGTAACATTGGGATAAAATAGGGCAACCGGCCAGATTCATTGTGAATTCTTGTTTCACTAAAGCTGTTGAGCCATGAACACAGCTGTATTTAGAACCCTCGGGCTGTCTTTCATGAGTGTTCTTTTTTTTTTGAAAAGACAAGAATGATGCCTTCAATTCAATATTAGCTAAGATAGCTATACAGCTTCCCCCTTTTTTCTTATTTATCTATTTATTTATTTTGAAATAATTTGAAACCTACAGAAGATTTCCAAGATTCACAAGTGTTAACATTTTGTTCCATTTACTCTATTCTTTCATATGCAAGTTATTTTTCCTGAAATATTTAAGAGAAAGGATAACTTTGTTTTTAACATAAGAAAACCAGAGTTGATTCCATTGTGTGTGTTTTCCGATGGCAGGCTTTGCTATCCTACCCTGCACTCCCCCCCCCACCCCCACATCGGTTTGTCCCCTTATTTATAAAGGTATAGAAGTGAAATGTGCTGGTAATAAACAGTCAGAAACACTATGAAATATATAATGTAAACAATGAAAGCTCACCAGCCCCTTGCTCTGTTTTACTCCTTACAGGTAACTAATGTTAGCAGCTTGCTGTCTATTCTTTTAGACTTTTCTCATACATAGTTATAAGATAATAATTTATCATCATAGTAATATGACAATTTGCAGCATAACAATTACCTAACAGTGTGATTTTAATTTTACAAAGTATTATATATATTATTCTGCAACTTCAGTGCCCCGCATTGCAATATATTGAGGGCTTTCTTCGAGTACACACGGATCTAGCACGCTGCTTACCTGGGTACGGCGTGTCCTGCTACCTGGGGGTGCCATAATTTAATGTATGTAACTAGTCCTTGGTGTTAATGGAAATTTATGGTGTAGTATTTGTGTTTCCAAATGAGAAATAATATTGAAGCCAAGCTATAGGTAGTGAAAACCAGTGAGCCATGAGTGTCAGGATCATTTTGAGACCTTTCTGAATGCCTTTTTCAACCTTAGTCTGTCCCTCAAACAGATTTGTGAAGATAATGAAACTGGTCTAATGTAGTCACATCTGACAGTTTCTAACTGGTATGCTGTGTTTGGATTGGAAAAGAAAGCCTTTCAATAATATTTTTTTATTTTATTGTATGTTCAAACCTCAGATGGCTCCAAATAGGATTTAAATAATATTTTGCTAAAATATTATGAACTCAAAAAAGAAGGGTCTGTATTTGGTGTTGTTTTTTAACCATCATTTGTGAAATGGGGATGATTTGTGAAGACAAAATGAAGTAATATGTATCAAGGATCTTGCACAGTGTGTGCTACATAATAAATATTCTTTATGTTCATCCATTCACAAATATTTATTGAGCCCCTACTACATGCAAAGCAATGTATTGGGCACTAGGGTTTTTGTGGTGAAAGGGCAGGTATCATCCCTCTTGCTTGCAGTTTATATTCTACCTAGTAGGGGAGACAGACATGAAACTTAGTGTAAAACAATTATTTAATTTCACTTATGATTTGAATAATTTATTTGTAGATGTTTGGAGTTTTCCATAGAAATCATATAATTTCTAAATAATGACAATTTTATTTCTTCTTTTCTGATCCTTGTGTCCTTAATCTCTTTTTCTTGGCATTTTGCAATGGCTAAACCTTCCAATACAGTGTTAAGTAGATGTTGTGACTGGGGGCTTCTTTCTCTTGGTTTTTACTTTAATGGAATTCTTCCAGTGGTTTTCCATTTGAATGATAATTGCTCTAGTTTTTTTTTTTTTTTAAAGGTTTACTTAATTTAAAGAGAGAGAGAGATGCACGAGCAGGGGGGAGAGGCAGAGGGAGAGGGAGAATCCCAAGCAGACTCCATGCTGAATATAGACCCTGACATGGAGCTCGATCCCAGGACCCTGAGATCATGACCTGAACTGAAACCAAGAGTTCCTCACTCGCTGACTGAGCCACCCAGGCACCTCTGCTCTAGTTTTGTTGTTGTTGTTTTTTTTTAAATGTAGATTTATCAGATTAAGTAAGTTATCTTATATTCCTAATTCACTAAGAATTTGAATTTGTATTGGGTTTTCTCAAGTTTTCTCTGCATCCGTTCAAGTCAGATATCCTTCTCTTTTGATCTGTTAATGTGTACTTAGCAAGGTGGGTAGATTTATTAATATACAAAAGTCAGTTTCCTTACTATAAAACAATAGCAAATAACTAGGAAACATACTTAAAATAAAATGAGGGAATATATAATAACCAAGTAGAAATCTAACAAAAATTGTTCAAGACCTCTATGGGGAAAATTTTTAAAAATTTGATCAAGAAATAATAAGAAAACATAAGTAAATGGAGATAGATACTATATTAAAGGGTAGGAAATCATAATATTTTTAAAGATATCAGTTCTTTCAAATTCATTTTCAGAATCAATGACATCCCAGTTAGTATCCCAACAGACTGTTACATTGAACTTGAGAGGATGATCCTAATGTTTATATGTAAGAGTTAAGGGTCAAAAATATCCAGGAACTTCTGAAGATGACCAAGGAGGAGAGAATTGCCCTACCTGATAGCAAGATTTGTAATGAAACTATGTGCTCTTGGCTTAGGGTAGAGAAAGTGAATGATAGAATGGGATAGAGAATGCACAGATTGAACCACAGACGTGTGGGACTTTGATATGTGTCATAGATGGCATAGCAGATTAGTGGAGAAAAGAGCGGTTGCTCAATGAATGTAGCTGAAAAATATATTATCCATGTCAAAAAAGAGTAATTTTTTTCCTACCTCATACCAGGTACAAAATCAGTTCTGGATAGGTAAAGGGCTTAAATGCTAAAAATAAGACTTAAAAACTTTCAATAGAAAAATAAAGAAGAATATCTTGTAGACCTTTAGGTATGGGAGGATTTCTTCTTAACTTAAAAAGCATTGATGGATTTGATTATATTAAAATTTAAAACATTGCTCATCCAAAGACCCTTTATAGACGAATAGGAGATGTTACAAATTGTGCAAGGTATTGGCTGGTAAAGGGTTAGTGTTAAGAACATATAAAGACTTCATACAAATTAATAAGAATAACACAAACAACCCAATGTAACAATGGGTAAGAGAAGTGAATGACATTTACCAAAGCAGAAACATATATGGTCAATAAACATGTGAAGAGATTTAACATTGGTGGTTGATGTGGAAAAGAAAATTCAAAAACACAACAAAATATGTTTTTTTTTCACCCAGTTGACTAGCATCTGAAACTCCTGAAAATGCCAAGCATTTAGAGAAGATGTAGCTTTTAAGAGCTCTTGTGCATTGCTAGTGGAAGTATGAATTAGTGGGGTCTGAAATTGAACGTTCCCATATCCATGATCCATCAGTTTCTGCCCAAGAGAAATTCTTGTACCCCGAGGGGTCCTGTTCACAACAGCATCATTCACAATAGCAAAACACTGAAATAACCCAAAGTGTCCACCAATGGGAGTATGGGCAAGTAAATTGTAACAAACAATAGAATGTTATTCTGTTGTCAAAATGAACGACCGTGGCATACAGCGATATAGATGGATCTTAGCACTATAATAAGTGGGAAGAATAAGTACCAAAATATTGCATATGACATAATGCCTTTTGTAAAAGTTAAATTCAACTAAAACATACATACACATACTTTCAAGAAATAACACATGCTATTTTATATAAATATATATGTACACACATCCATATTTACATACATATGTACTTACATACGGGTATGTCTGCAGTTAATTGTCTTGTTTAAAAATTCAATTTAATTTTAATTCCAGGATAGTTAACATACAGTGTTATATTAGTTTCAGGTGTACAATACAGAGATGCAGCACTTCCAAACATCACCCAGTGCTCATCACAAGTGCCTTCCTTCATCCCCATCACCTATTTTACCCACCACCACCCCACCTCCCTTCTGGGAACCATCGGTTTGTTCTCTATGGTTAAAAGTCTGTTTCTTGGCTTGTCGTTAATTATCTTAATAGGAAAACAAGGGAATGATGACACAAGATTCGAAATTCTTACTTTCATGGGAGCAGTTATTAAAAATAATTAACTGAATAAAGTGAGTCATGCATGGACCAATAATGAGAGGCTATTATGAAACAAGGAGTAAGAAATCCAAAATAATAACAATCATAAAAAGTTTTAATTACAAGAAGTTCAGTAAAAGAGATACGCGGGGCATTCTCCGAGTGTATAATTGGTGTGCCTGACCTCCGGGGGCTCTGGGAAGGCTTCCTTAAGGAAATGACTTGTGTGCTTAGCTCTGAGGGATGAATAGTAACTAACCAAGTGAAGAGGTCAGGGAAGAACAGTCCAGACAGAGAACAGCATGGGTCAAGGCCTTGAAGTGGGAAGGAGTGAGGTAAGTTCAAAGCCCTGGAATATAATCAGGGTGGCCAGATGAAGAGGGGAAAAGGGACAGAGATGTGTGAGATGATGCTGGAAGTTAGAGGGTAGGGAGCAACCCTGTTGGATCATTTTAAAGGATTTTGGTCTATATTCTAAAATAGTAGCAAGTTAAACAGCAGGTATTTATACAGATCCAGAATTGTATTTAGTTTGCCTTTTTTTCCCCCCTCACAGCTTTGTTTCTTTGGGGTTAATACCCAAAATACTTTTACTTACCCCACTTTGTATTCACTGAACACTAGATTGAAAGGCACAGAGAAATGTATTTATGTTTGAAGATTTGGGGTATATCCTGCCATGTTGCCCTATAGAAAGCTTGTAAAACTTATTTTTCCACTAGTAGTATGTGATATACCTTGATTCTACAAACTTTCTCCAACACGGGGCATTTACATTCCAAAAAGATTTCCAATACAGAAGGAACAATGGCATATTATTGCTTAATTGTGTATATTGTACTACGGATATTGAAAAAATTTAAAAGCATATATGCAGTTTTGTCAGATTGTTTAAAATATTTTTTAGAAATATTTTAAGTATTTAAGTCAATACTTACAAAAATAATTTGTCCAGTTAATTTTTTTTCTTTTACTTCCAAAAAGGATTATAGCATTTTAACAAAATGAGTTAAACAAGTCGTTCAGCTTCAGGTCAATGCGAGTCAATACCGAGAAAAGACTTTTGAGGTTGGAATAATTGAGCTGGTAGCTAACTTTCTTCAGAGGCTACAATAAATTAAATTTACCAATAATCTTCTCAGTTTGTTCATGATTGTTTCTTGCACCCCATTCCTTTCTCTTGGTGCTCTTTTTTTTTTTTTTTAAGATTTTATTTTTAAGTAATCTCTATACCCAATATGGGGCTCAAATTTACAACCCGAAGATCAAGAGTCGCACGCTTCATCAACCGAGCCAACTAGGTGTTCCAGGGTACTCTCTTCTTTTTACTGAAGTCCATGATTTAGTGACTCTTTCAGTATGGGGTTTGTGGGCGATACATTTCTTAATCTTTGCATATCTTAAACTATCGCTGTGTTTGTTTTGCGTTTATTCTTGGATGATATGTTATTTACCCTCAATCCTAAGAAGATGTCCCTCCATCTGCTGTCTTCTGATACCTACTGTGTGCTGTCAGCCTTTGGTAGATTACCTGTCTTTAGTCTCTGGTAGCTTTTAAGATTTTATCTGTATCATGGGTTATCAGAATTTCACTATGCCCTATTTAACTTTTACTTACGCCACTTTGTATTCACCGAACACTTGAAAACTCGTGTTTTTCTTCAGTTTTAGAAAACTGTCAGCACTCGTGCCTCAGATAGGCCATTCTTTCCATTTCCATCTTTGGGGACTTCTCAACTCCTCTTTCACTGATGTTAACATCTCTTTATTTGTCCTCCTTGCCTCTTAGCGTTTTTCCATGTTTTGAATCTCTGTCTTTGCTGTGTTCTGAGTGAGCTCCTTGCGACTGTCTTCTAACTCACTGACTCTATCTTCAGTCATGTCCAGTCTAGAGTTATTCAGGTCTGTGAAGACACTGTGGTTTACTTCTAGGATTTCTCATTTTTCTCTTATTCACTTGTTCTTCTTTCCTCTCTGCCTATTTTTATTTAATAATTTAGAGTTTTCTTGATAGATATTAATCTTTGATTTTTTTTTTTGGTATCTTAAACATATTTCTTTTAAACTCATTTGATCCAGGTATTTTGTTTGTTTTTTTGAGCTGTCCATAGCTGGTGGAGCCCCACTCAAGTCTCTGGTTTTGGTTACCCTGGTTCCTGTGTTCTGTCACAAGTGGAGGCAGTTCCTGCCCCTCTTGCCCTGTGGAAACTAAAACTTCTTACTTCTGTTGGTTTTCAGATATAGGAGCCTTTCAAGCTTACAGCACCAGCTGTAGGAAAACATACGCTTTGCTCCATCTTCTGCACCATCTGTCTGTTTCCTACTTTCTCCCATACTTTTTTTTTCCTCCCATTCTTTTTTGTCCTTTTGGATTTATACCTTTCTTATTCACTGTAGTCATCTCAATACGTTTTCAGGAGGGAGCCAAAATGAGGGCATGTGTTCAGTCCACCACGTTTACCCGACAAAACAGGTAGTAGTTTACTTTGCAACATTTCAGTACAAAATGATTAATAAATTGGTTAAATCTTGTAGCTTATTAGAAAGTCTAAGCACTGACATGCCCTCTAATCTTTATTCATGGCTTATAAACTATAGATCAATATTTAATTTTTTCAAACTTCTAGAGGGATATATATACTTTAACCCTTATCAATTAATACCCTGTTTTTGATAGTTGGTTGCAAATACTTTGTATGATTTAGTGAGTGAGATCCTTTTCAGTATCTAAGTCATTTAGGGAACAGTTTACAAACCTTGTTGAGGCCCCAGTGCAGATGCACAACTTAAAGAATACATTCCCAGTGCGTTTAGGAAGATTGAAGACTGCTGATTCACTGACTGTGAGCGGTCACAGGTTTGTTCTTCAATCTGTGTGTTTATAATGACTTGTCAGCAAGTTCCCAATCTTCTGAGCTTATTTGTCTGAGTCAGGGGATAATGAACAAGAACAGAAGGTCAGATAAGATCTCCATCAATAACAGAAAAAATATACATGTAAGCTGAACGACATTATCATGGTAGTGGCATGGGAATCTTTTTTTTAAATTTCTACATTGCATGGTATGTGTAACCAAAGAGAAAATTTCGCATTATGTCCTCATTTGATATAAGTAGCATGTGACACAGAGTGCTCATTCTACAAATACTTATTGACTGGATGAGTGAATTATGAATTGGGGTTCCAACTCTAGCCTCTCTACTTCTGCTTTATATTGTCTTGAACCTGACCTCACTTTCGTGACAGTGACTCTACCCACATTTCTCTAGCTCTGGGTTCCTTGTGCTCATTTCTGCTTCATGGGGAGCCCAGGGAAAGATGGTAGGCTAGTGCATATTCCATGAAATTGTAACGCATTCTTTGTACATGGGTGTTGATTGAAATATTTTCATTGTATAATTTTCTTTTTCTTTTTTCTTTTTTTGGATTTTATTTATTCATTTGAGAGAGAGAGAGCACAAGCAGGGGTAGTGGCAGGCAGAGGGAGAAGCAGACTCCCCGCTGAGCAAGGAGCCCTATGTGGGGCTGGATCCCAGGACGCTGGGATCATGACCTGAGCCAAAGGCAGACACTTAACCGACTGAGCCACCCAGGAGCCCCTGTATAATTGTTTTTCTGATCATAAAATCATATATACTTATCATAGTAAAGTTGTACAATTTAGAAAAGAATGAAAATTTAAAAAAGAAATCACACATGATCCAGAGGTAGTTGGTTAATATTCTGTTTGCTTCCTTGTAAAATTTTAATGACTATGTATGCATCAAGGTTCGGTCAAGAAAACAGAAACCACTCTAAGTATTTTAGCAGAAAGGGGTTTAATCCAGGAAATTAGAGTTTGCAAAACCATTGGCAGATTTGGGCAAGCAACGTGCAGGAAACTGCTGTTGGCTCCCAGGAAGGTGGGATGTGCAAGAATCACAGAAAGGAACCATTGGTACTATTAGCTGTGCGTAACATGGAAGGAAGTGATTTGCAGGATTGTGCCTGGGGGTGGCCATAAACCTCACATGGGCAGTTTACCATGGGTCTGCATGCCCTGCCAGGGGAGCGTAAGTGCCTCTCACTGGCGGGATCTAATTTAGAACCTGGCTGGCAAGGTTGTTTGGGAAGTATGGTGTGTGGGCTTCTGCCCCTTTGATAGAGAGAGCATTCACAAGAAGCAAAAATGTTCTATCAGTTCTGAGCAATCCATTTATATAACCCTTTCCCCTTGTCACCAGTTCTCCAATGTCTTTCTTCTATGGCCCTCACCATTAGCCATGCCCATGAACATCTGGCCATGTTTTATTCTAGGCAAAATGAATCTGTAGATACATTGTTTGAACTTCTGCCAACTGTGAGGATTTCCCTTCCTTGATACCCTTGAGGGCCACTCCTGAGTGGGCTTTGAAGTGTCAGCAGTCTTCTTCTAGAAGGTGTCAACGTATTGGCACCTTCTGTCAACCAGGCCTGACTCTTCCTCCTTTGGTCCACCTGGTCTTCAGGAACTCCTCAAGAGGCCAGATGTGTGAGTTGAAGGAAGGTTGGCAGTAGCAAGAGTATATGCCATAACGTCTGGGCTCATGCAATTTACTTATGCCTTTGGGACCTATTTAAGCCTGATGTCTCCGTATCCCTCCGCCTTGAAGATGGCGTGCTGCTCATATGCCCCCTTTATAGCTTGGTGCTCATGATGGACTGACCAGGTCGTATGGTTACTTAGTGTCCCATGCTTTGGCATGTAGTTTCTACCAGAGCCCAGGAGCAAGCCAACGGCTACTCCTCAGAGCAGGATGACTGGGTTGGAACTTTGCTCCGTATTCCCAGGGGGCTATTCTGTGACTCTCCTATTAGGGTTTGACAGCGGTCTCCCACACAGCTTCCCTGCCACAGATACTATGAGAGCCATCGGAGCTGCCAGGTTGTCAGGCCCAAGGAGCAGAGCAGCTTCACTGCAGCTGGGACCAGCTGCACAGCCTTCTGCTGCTCTGGACCCCACTCAAAGCAGACAGCCTCACAGGAGATGTGGTAAAAGGCTAGAAGTAGTACTTGCAGATGTGGTTCCCTCCAGGATCCAAACAAGACCCAAAGAACTTGAAAGGACGGAGGTGGTACCAAACAGTGACAGGTCACATCCTGCACACTGTATTAGCCTTTCGTCGCTGGGCTCTCACGGCACGTGCAGTTTCATACTCATGAGCATTGTAAAGCCTTTGCTACTTTGATGGTTTCATTCCCTACTCTTATTAAGCAAAATCCCTGTGGCTTAACTTACAAACCATAATGAGGGCAGCTCTCTATATTCCTGTGAACTTCTGAGTAAAAGAATGAGTCAGAGTACAGTTTCTTGGAGTGGGGTCATGCCTTTTCCAGTATGTCAAGAAGCTTCAGTGCTTGTTTTGAAACTTTAATAAGAGTTAGCTTTGTTGTTTGCCTGGACAGATGTGACGCCAGCATAGCCAGACTCTCTGCAGAGCACAAAACAACTTACGAGGGGCTCCAGCACTTGAACAAAGAACAGCAAGCTGCCAAACTTATCTTGGAAACAAAAATCAAAGATGCAGAGGGACAGGTATGGCCGATTTCAGGTAGCCTTTTAAAAGTAGGTAATTTGTTCTTAGTTAAGAATCACGCGGTGTTGAGAAACCAGCCCGGGCACCCAGAATGTGCATATCTTTTCCTTACTTCCTCCTCCCTCTGTCTCGCTGCGCCGGCGCTTCATGGGTACGGCAAGGAAAGCACTGAGAGTTTTGGGTACAGTCCTACTTTTCACGATTCTTTCCCCCTATTCCTGAAACAATGAGTATATTCCAGAAATTCTAAATTATAGCTCCAAACCCACTTCTTGCATAGGTAAGTGATCAGGCTTTCTTTTACACGCCACTTTTCGTTTTGGTTCAGGAAATAGTGGTTCGGGCCTCGTGGTGTGTGATACCTCATCACAGTCCTTTGTGGGAAAGGATTCATACAAAGCTAGGAGGTAGGCTGGCTGATGAATATTAGAGTATTTCACCTTGAAATCCACAGATCCATTTCATAAAGCGAAACCCTTGGCATTTCACTGTTTGTTTTTTGGCCACTTAAACATTTCCCTTTGCCATAAAGGGATCTGTCTTCTAGGATTTGCCCTACAGTATCTGCCCTGCCTGCTATTCTTCAGGTAAAGAGAGACCATTCCAGTAAAACGGATCTGGTCAATTTATTGGTTTCAAAGTACTTGTGTCCAAAATATATTCAATAAAGATCTAAACCTATTTACGTGAAAAACACAGATATTATAAAGCCATGAAAATAAAAACCCCACAGCAAAACAACAAGTCCAATAATTTTTTTCAAAGAATGAGTGAGGACAGAATTATCACATCAGGAAATAAATGCTTAGGAAATATTATGCTACCCAGTAGCCCAGCCAAGTAAAATATGTATAGAAATCCATAAAAAGAGACATACTTTTCCTTTGTTTTGTGTCTAATAAATATTTGTTCCGTGAATTTCTAAGTAAGGAACATTGACCATCATAACTTCTGCAGCAACTAAATGCATTTCATTTAGGACTAGTTTTATATTAAACTTTAGTAGAAAGACAAGAGAAAGGGGTAGGTAGTGAAAAAAAGGAGTTGGAGGGATATAATTTACAAAATCTGTTTTTCTGGGGATTTGACTTGATATGGAGGTAAATCTGGGAACTTCGTGGCATTTATAAGTGATAAGAGGTCTGTTCTCTATGACTGGCAGCCACATTCGTGGTAAAAATTCCAAGGTAAACAAAACGAAACCCTGTGTTTTGTGCCAGCAGGTGGACATAGTGGTTCTGGGGAGGAAGTAGGCTTGCTGATCAGAGAACTATAAAGTTAAGGACTCAGAGCCTAATGAATATTTTGGCAGTGCTCCTGGTCCTGACTTTTGATGAGTGTGTCTGATAGGATTTGGAAGTGGAAAGACAAGGTGAGCTCTGAAATGAATTGATTACATTTTATTGAACATTAATGTTATGGACTAGAATATGGCTTACTAAATGTTATCTGAGGCTACCTCTGAAAAGATTAGATCTGATATTACAAGCCAAGCTTCTTTCCCAGATTTCTCAGCTTTTGAACAGAGTGGACTTGTCGATATCAGAGCAAAGCACCAAACTGAAGATGTCTCACAGGGACAGTAACCACCAGCTTCAACTTTTGGATACGAAGTAAGTAGTCACCTTGCAGACCTTTTTTGGAGGGTTGAAGTTCTTGAGAAGCCTAATCCATAGTCCAGTTTTTTGCCTCTTCATTTTTATTTATTGCACAAAACAAAGAGAAAACAGTAATGGAAGTTAAGAGGGAGAATTTCCTTGTAGCGTATTGCCACTTCACGTTCCTTATGGGTTGTAGTAGTTGGTTTATAATCTGTCTGGTCATGCCGTAAATAGATGTTGAGCGCTGGCCTAGGTGCTGAGCATCCAGAAATTAAGAAAAATAGACTCTGTTCCTATCCTTGTGGAGCTTGTAGTCTAGGGAGAGGATGAGCATTCATCAAAACATGACTCGAGTGAGTATAAGCTGTATTATTACTATTGGTGACCATTGCTTTGAAGGAAAGGAACATGGTTGTGGTAGGCTGAATAATAGTCCCCCAAATATCACCACGTCCTAGTCCCTGTGAATATGTTACCTTATCTGGCAAAAAGGAACTTTGCAGATGTGATTAAGGATTTTAGGATGGGTAGATTACCCTGGGTTATCAGGGAGACCCCATGTAATCCCCAGAGTGTCTGTAAGAGGGAGGCAGGAGGGGCAGAGTCATGAGAGAAGAGCACGTGATGATGGAGGAAGAGATGGGAGTGATGCACTTTGGAGATGAGGAAGGGGCCACAAGCCACGAAACACAGGTGGCCACCAGCAGCTGAAAACGGCAAGGCAGTGATTCTCCCCTGAGAGCTTCCGGAAGGAACCACCCCTGCTCACACCTCGACTTTCGTCCAGTGAAACTGACTTTAGACCTCTGACCTCCAGAACTGTGAAAGAATAAGTCACCAAGTTTGTGGTAATTAGTCACCACAGCCACAGGAGAGTGAGTAACAGAGGCCTGGTTGTGGGGCCTCCTTCCTCAGGAGGCAATGCTTGAAGTAAGAATGAATGGAATTCACTAGGTAAAGAGGGAGGTAAAAACATTTGGGACGGAGGGGTGCAGCATCCAAGAAGCTGCAAGCTGGCCCACAGTGGCTGGAACAGAGAGGGAGGGAAGCGAGGGCTGGGGAGGAGGCAGGGCTGTGGCAGGGCCTCGTAGACCACATGCAGGGCTTTTGTCTCTTGCTTTCCTGAAATAAGGAGCCGCTGGAGGGTTTGAGGCAGGTGGGGTGAGAGAATAAAATTTGTATACTATTTTTAAATGGCCTTGGTGGCAATTGGAAAATGAATTGGGCCGAAGCAAAGATGACAACATCAGTTGGGGGCATTATTGCAGTAGTGTAGGTGGGAGGGCTGTGCACTGGGGTCACTGTGAGCTATCCAGTGGATACCCTATAATGGGTTATACTTTCCCATGTTGTTATATTGACGCTTTAAACTGTACTTGTCCACGATGAAACTCATCATCTGCCCTGTGCTCAGTGACAAAGACATCCATCTTTTCCTATCACGAATCTTCTTGAGCTTGGCATTTTCCTGCCAAAGCAGAGCCAGTAGTCACTATATATGTGTATGTGGTGTATATGTGTGTGTGTGTGTGTATGTGTGTATACATATATATGTATATATTTGACTTTATACATTTTTGAAAGATGATTTCAGTGTGGAACTGTGTTAGAGACTTGTGGAAATTTCAAATTAATCATTCTCCTGGTTTTTACATCTCATCGTACCATATTTAATGCTGTTGCAGGATTGTTGCTGAGTTAACAGGAATTCTTTTATGGAAAACATGTTTCTTTTCCTCTAATTGTCTGTATTTATATAATCGTTGAGTTATGTCACCACTTCTCATAGATCCTACAAGCTTGCCAAGTACAGAAAAATCTCTTCAATCCTCTTCCTCCCATTACAGAGGAAAAAAATAAACATTTTGTTATTTTTTCCTCTCTAAATTACTTCCTTAGGAGATATTACTAGTCAGCGACATGAATATCTTTATTTTCCTTCCTACAATTTAAAGTCTAGAAATTTAGACACAAAGGCTGTTCACAGGGGAGAGGGGATGAAGCATGGGGCCGAAGGTCAGACTGGGGACCCAAAAGGTGAACCCCTGGTTGGGTGAACTAGGGAAAAAGCCCATTCCACAAAGAGAGCCTAAGGAAACTCACCTGCCTAAATCTTGGCTCTGGGTAGAGGGATAAAAGACATTCCTTGAAAATTCAGGACCACAATACAGCCTTTATTTATTTATTTTATTTGTTTATTTTTACAATAAGCTCTACACCCAACAGGGCTTGAATTCACAACCCTGAGATCAAGAGTCATATGTTCTACTGACTGAGCCCGCCAGCTGCCCCCACAATACAGCCTTTATATTGATTTAGAGCTAGAATTCACATTACCCAAGCAGCTGGAAGAAAACCACAGTGGATAATTTAATCTCAGAATAATCCTTGGTGGTGGCCTGAGATTCATGGCGTAAGCAAATGCGGATACTCAGTCTTCAAGGCTCCCCACAAACAGATGAAGTTCTAAGGAACACAAGTGCATAATCGGAAATTGTAAAACAAAACAAGGAAAAAAGCCATGTAAGTGATAGAAGAAACAGGAAAAAGCGAATTCAGACATCTAAATACTGCATATATGGGAATTATTGGATAAAATAAGTGTATGTGTATGTACAGACATTTGTATGTGATGTAGTGTGAGTACACACACACACACACACACACACGTATTTTGAAAGTATGACTAAGGAACGAGAGATTATCAAAAATGATCAGCCAGAATTGAAAACAACCAAAAGAACTTCTAGAAAATATAATAATCAAAAATAAAAGCTGTAACCTCTGGCCCCTCCTGATTAGGGAGCCTGAATAGTGACCCCAGGCGGCCTTGGAGCCCACCCTACAATACTTCCCAGCTGCAGAGCCCAGTCTACAGCCCCGCCTAGCAAGTGGAGCCCAGACTACTCCTACTTACTTGTTGAGCACTGCCTGCAGCCTTGCTCAAGCAGGGAGCCCAGCCAATAACTCCTCCCCAAAACAGAACATAGACTGGGGCCCTACCTAACCATGAAGCCCAGACAGTGATTCTGCCTGATCACAGAACACATCCGCCAGCCCCACCCAACTGGTAGGTACAGCTGCTGGCCCCACCTGACCAGGGAGCCTGGCTAGTAACCTCCCTCAATAGTGTAGCACAGCCAGTAGCCTGCCCAGTTGTGGAGCATAGCCTGAGGCCCTGTCTGATCATGAAGCCAACTGAACTTGGAGTCTAGCCGGTAGCATAGCTTGGGATCCCACTGGATCAGGTGCAATTGTGGAGCTCAGCCTGCAGCGCTTAATCATGGATCCCAAACAGCAGGACTGCCCAGCCAGGGAACACAGTCTGAGACCTCAGCCAACCAGAGGTAATTGTCCAGTGCAGTTAGTGGCTCTGTTTGATCATGTAGCCTAGCCCAGCAGCCCCATCTGGCCAGGGAGCCCAGCCAACAGCCCTGCTTGAATGCAGAGCCCAGCTAGAGAACTGCTCCCATCTGACTGGGGAGCCCAGCCAGTGTTTCCCTCAACCCCATGACCTCAGAGCATAATCGGAAGCCCTGTCCAACTAGAAACCTAATAGACATATATAGAATTTTGCATCCAACAGGGGCAGAATACAAATTCTTCTTAAGTGTACATAGAATATTCTCTAGGATAGATCATACGTTAGGTCACAAAACAAGTCTTTTTTTTTTTTTTAAGGTTTTATTTATTTATTTGACAGAGAGAGAGCACAAGCAGGTGGAGTGGTAGGCGTAAGGAGAGGGAGAAGTAGGCTCTCCGCGGAGCAGGGAGCCCAACTCAGGGCTCGATCCCAAGACCCTGGGATCATGACCTGAGCCAAAAGCAGATGCTTAACCTGACTGATCCACCCAGGTGCCACTCACATAACAAGTCCTAATAAATTTAAGAAGATCAAAATCATATCAAGTACCTTTTCTGACCACAGCGGCATGAAAGTAGAAATCAGTAATAGGAGGAAAATTGGAAAATTCACAAATATGTGGAAATTAAACAACACACTCCTAATCAACAGATGGCTCAAAGAAAATCAAAAGGGAAATTTAGAAAATCTTGAAATAGATGAAAATGGAAACACAATGTACTGAAACTTATGGGATGTAGCCAAAGCAGTTTTATGAGGAAAGTTTGCAGTAATAAATGCCCACATTAAGAAAAAGGAAAGATCTTGAATAAACAATGTAAATTTATACCTCAAGGAACTAGAAAACAAAGAAAAAACTAAGTACAAAAATAGCAGAAGGAAGAAAATAATAAATATTAGGCCAAAAATAAATGAAGTAGAGCATAGAAAACAATAGGAAAACAATGGGAAAAATTAAACTAATTCTTGGGGTTTGTTTTTTTTTTTTTTTTTGAAAGATACACCACATTGACAAAACTTTAGGCAGACTAACCAAGAAAAAAAAGAAGACTCAAATAAATACAATTATAAATGAAAGAAGAGACATTATAACTGATACCACAGAAATACAAAGGATCATAAGAGATTACCATGAACAATCATATGTCAACAAATTGGATAACCGGAAGAAATGGATAAATTCCTGGAAACATTGAACCTATCAAGATGGAATCAGGAAGAGACAGAAAATCCGAACAGACCAATAACAAGTGAGGAGATTGAATCACTAATCAAAAACCTCCCAACAAAGAAAAGCCCAGGACCAGAGGGCTTCATGGATGAATACTACCAAAATTTAAAGCAGAGTTAATGTCAATCATTCTCAAACTCTTTCAAAAAATTAAAGAGGAGGAAACACTTCCAAACTCATTTTATAAATCCAGCATTACCCTGATACCAAAGATAGGCCAATATCCCTGTTGAACATAGATGTAAAAATTCTCAACAAAATGCATAGCAAACCAAATTCAACAGCAAATTAAAAGGATGACACACCATGATCAAGTGGGATTTATCCCTGGGAATGCAAGGATGGTTCAATATATGCAAATCAATAAATGTGATACAGCACATTAACAGAATGAAGGATAAAAAATCATATGATTATCTCAATAATGTGGGAAAAGCATTTGACAAAATTTGATATCCTTTTCATGATAAAGACTCCAACAAATTGGGTATAGGAAGAATGTATTTTGACATAACAAAGGTCACAAATGACAAGCCCACAGATAATATCAACTCAGCAGTGAAAAGCTGAATGCTTCTCCTCTAAAATGAGGAATAAGTCGGGGGTGCTCACTCTTCCCACTTCTGTTGAGCACAGTACTAGAGGTCCTAGCCAGGGCACTTAGGCAAGTAAAAGGAATTAAAGGCATACAAATCAGAAAAAGAGAAGTAAAATTATCCCTGTTTATAGATGGTGTGATCTTATAGAGAGAAACTCTAAAGACTACATCGAAACATTGTTAGCATAATGGATGCATTGAAGTCGTGGTGCTCTGAGGCAGTCTTCCTAGTCCGGCAGGGCTGCAGGCTGAGCTCCACAGCTGGGTGGGGCTGCGGGCTTGGCTTCTTGCCCAGGTAAGGCCCAGAAGCTTTTTATGGTAGCATGACCCAGGAAATTGTACCAGCCACTCTTCCATGAGTCCCATTGCCTGAGTTGGTCATATGGCCACACCTAGCTGCAAGAGAGGCTGGGGATGTAGTCTGTGGTCAGGCAGCCGTAGCCCCAGCTCACATCTGAGGATTTCTTAATAGGAAAGAAGAGGAAAATGGTGTCCATTTTATTATTAGTGTTATTATTTAAGTCATGTGTTCCTTCCTACTTTTATTCCATTTCATAATAAAATGAATACAAAAGTAATGACGGGAAGGTAGCAAGTGTGGAGTTTTTTTAAGGTATTTGGAAAGGGTGAGGACCAGAGGAATGGAGGGTGGGGTTTTTTTTTCTTTCAATTTTCTTTTTGGTTTGAATTCGGAAATATCATATGGGGCAAGAGCAATTTAGAGAATATTCGAGAGAAAG
Source organism: Ursus maritimus (assembly GCF_017311325.1). Lineage (NCBI taxonomy): Eukaryota > Metazoa > Chordata > Mammalia > Carnivora > Ursidae > Ursus > Ursus maritimus. The sequence goes on along the minus strand of NW_024426119.1, from coordinate 15,093,969 downwards.
GCAGCCAGGCTCTAGTCCTGGGAGATAACAGGGAGAAAGAGAAGAGGCTGGAAGGGTGTTTTCTGAACCAAGAACACCGGGGAACCTGTGAAGGGACAAGATGAGCACTGGGCGTGGCTGTGTGTCACTGTGACGACTTCACTCCCACCCCATCAGCTCTTCACCAGTAGGAAGTATTATCAGGTGCTTGTCTGTTGTATCCTCCTTCCCTGCCCCGCACCCCTATCCCCAATTTAGTGCTAAGGGCAATTCTAAGGGAAGGTAAGCTTGTAATTTTGAGGGAGCCAAGGTTAACGCTGACATATTTATGAGAAATCTGATAGCCAGAGACTGAGACTGTGTGATGTAATTTTACAGTTGTTATACATCTAACTTGCTGATTTTCTTATTTTAGATTTAAAGGTACGATTGAGGAACTCAGTAATGAGATTTTATCTGCACGGAATTGGTTGCAACAGGAGCAAGAGCGGATAGAGAAAGAACTTTTACAGAAAATTGATCAGCTTTCCTTGGTTGTTAAGGAGAACAGTGTAGGTATTGATGTATAGCATAATATAGTAAAGTTATTGGGCGGGGCCTGCAATGTTTGCGAGTAATCCCTAGCAATTTAGCATTGACTGATTTAGCACCACATTATGCTGTTCAGTTATTTCCTGTCTTAGAATCCTTTCTTTCTCTGTGTTCATTATAAAGAGAGCACTTGAATTGGTTTTGGTTAACAAAGGCAAAGTAGAAAATGTTGGCACCTTCAGCTAAGATGAATTTAAGTCAAGACCTTCATGAACCAAATTGTCCACCTGCATTTCTAAATAAAACTAACTACAGGCTTCATCCTAGTGTGGGTGAATTTCATCATCTGGAAAACAGCATTGACTAGGTTTCTCCTGTTAGGCCCCTCCGTCACACTATAACCACAGGATGTCGAGTCACGGGGCAACATGTCAACAAAATCTACCCTTCTCGTCTCCATTTTCCTTCTCTTTTTACCCCGCTCTCCCAGAGAACGAAGGATTGCAGAACTGTCAGGAAAGCCTTGCATGTAGAATGTTCAAAACCAGTAGGCTCTGAAACTGGTATTTGGCAAGCAAATATTTTTTTTGGTTTGGTGATTTAGCCTGACCATCTTCCTCTCCCTTCTCTTTTCTTGCACTCCTTCCTCCTGTCGGACTTGGTGGAGCGGAAGCATCTGGTGCAGTCTGCCTCTCTGACTCTGCTGTCTCTCAGGGCTGAGACTGCATTGTCCAACATCAAGAGAGCTAGGTCATGCAATAGCCCACTTACCACTCAGTGTTTATAGTCTTGGCCTCCAAAGCTTACCCGTAGACACAGATTCCCATAAAAACCAGGCATGTTGGAAAGAAAAGAAAATATTTAATATTTCAAATATTTCTGTAAGTGTTCTCCTGTATATTATCAGATCTACTGATTGATTTACTTAGATTCATACTACATTTGTAGGCTTCTGTGTCTTTGGGTGACTATTTTTACATGTGGGTTGGTTAATAACTTAACAGTAAACCCCACGATAATAGTAGCTTTAATAAGATAGCATCTTATTTCTCCTTCACAGAAAAGCTGTTTGGGAGTAGGGAATGTAGGGCTGATGTGGTAGCTTATCAGTCCTCAGCAACCCACAATTCTTCTGGCTCAGCTCTCTGCAGTTCTAGAGAGTGACCCTTGTCCTCATAGTTCAGTATGACCACTAGTGCTCCAGCCATCATGTCTGAATTCCAGGAACAGAAGGAAGACAGAAGGGGTGAGGATAGGCCTCAGCTGCCTTTTAGCTTTTCCTGGAAACTGCCGTACACCCTTCTACTTACATCTCATTGGCCAGAACTTCATTTTTATGCCACACTAAACTCAGGAGACAGCAGAAAATGTAGTCTTAATTCTGGTTGAGCTTACACCCAGCTGAAATTCAGGGCTCTGTTAAGGAAACAGGAGAGAATGGATGTTTGAGCGAGCCAACAAACCACCTTTGCAATTCTGTTCCCTGCAGATTGTTGTTAAATGATACTATGACTGATACGGGTGCAGGACAGACTTTCCTTTTGGAATAACCTGGTGCAATTCTTCTCATGGATCTCAGGGAGCCAGCGAAAGGGACATGGAGAAGAAGCTCAGCCAGATGTCAGCCAGACTTGACAAAATAGAAGAGAGTCAGAAGAGGAACATGGAAGTGCAGAGAACAAAACAAGAAGAGGAGAAAGTGCATGGGCGCATCAACAAGCTGGAGTTACAAATGAATGAGGACATGAAGGAAATGAAAGCAGAAGTTGACGCTGGTAGGCCAAAAAGCAGAAGGCTCTCATGGGTTTTTTCTTTTCTTTTTAGTTGTTAATCTTTATTCCTTTTTTTAAATGTTTCTTATTTAAATTCAATTGATTAACATATAATGTATTATTACTTTCAGAGATAGAGGTCAGTGATTCATCAGTCTTACATAATACCCAGTGCTCATTACATCACAAGCCTCCTTAATGCCCATCACCCAGTTACCCCATCCCCCTACCCACTTCCCCTCCAGAAATTAGTTGTTAATCTTTATTCCTTTTTTTAAATGTTTCTTATTTAAATTCAATTGATTAACATATAATGTATTATTACTTTCAGAGATAGAGGTCAGTGATTCATCAGTCTTACATAATACCCAGTGCTCATTACATCACAAGCCTCCTTAATGCCCATCACCCAGTTACCCCATCCCCCTACCCACTTCCCCTCCAGAAATCCTCAGTTTGTTTCCTATGATTAAGAGTCTTTTATGGTTTTTCTCCCTTTCTGATTTCATCTTATTTTTTCCTCTTTCCCTATGTTCATCTGTTTAAGATCAGTGAGATCATATCAGTGAGATCCACATATCAGTGAGATCATATGATAATTGTCTTTCACCGATTGACTTATTTCACTTAGCATAATACCCTCTGGTTCCATCCATATTGTTGCAAATGGCAAGATTTCATTTTTTTGATGGCTGCATAATATTCCAGTGTGTGTGTGTGTGTGTGTGTGTGTGTGTGTGTGTGTGTGT